>NC_068359.1:120299435-120449435 GCF_020536995.1 Dreissena polymorpha | reverse complement strand
CCTCTCCCCTGAGACATCTCTAATCTCGGAGAAGCTTGCGGCAATCAACGAGCGCGGTGTACTCACAATCAACTCTCAGCCAAACGTGAATGGCGCGCCATCGTCTGACCCAAATGTTGGCTGGGGAGGACGGAATGGTTACATCTATCAGAAGGTACTTATTGAGCCCTGTTTAGGGATAGCTCGGCTTAATGCATGTGCAAAAAGTGTAGTCCCTGATTATTCTGTGCACTCTGCACAGGCTAGGCAGGGTTGACCCTTTCCGCTTTTATGGATTTTTTTTGTTTAAACGAAGTCAGTTTTTAGCCAAAGTTGTTTTTAGGGAGTAAGTGTTGTCGCTGATAAGCCAGTGCAGACTGCACAGGCTAATCGGGGATCACATTTTACATGCATGCATTAAGCCCTGTTTTCCCATTTGACTAGGATCAGGTATAGGATTTACCAAACAGTTACATTTATTTGATCATAAGGTAATCATAACCATTTGTTTATTGAACCAAAAATGTGGAGTGTAAGTCAACAAACAGTTATCTTCCAGAAGGTATTAATTTGTTAATTGGATCTGAATTTGGGTTGGAGAGGGGGAATTCACTGAATAGTTAAATCTAACTGACCAGAAGGTATTAATTACTATTTGTTATTTGAGTCCAAATGTAGGGTGTACGTTAACAAACCGTTACATTCACCGTAAGTTATGTAATTTTTTCATCGGTCCTGAATGCGGGGTGAGGAGGGTTAGTAACCTAACAGTTGCATCTATTTGACAGAAGGTTTACATCTCTTAATTGAATCAACTGTGGGTTTGAGGTCAATAAAAGGTTACAGCTACAGAAAGGTACCCATATTATAATCAGGGTTATGCTCAATCAAATCAATGTCCTCAATTAAAACTCTTGTATTAAGTAAAATGCTAACCATCAAATATTAATTAAATTAAAAGTTGAAAATAACGTATATTGTACCGGTCTCAAATTCTGAGTTTTACAATTTAAAAATAGATTTTTATTTGTTTGTATCAAGAAACTTACACTCATAACAATCAGCAAGATGATTTTTTCATCAGACTGCAACTGCATGTGCTAGCTATATTTCACAGTGTATGAACATAGCTAGGTTTGTCTGATGTCACAGTTTTTTTCCCCACCATTTTGGGAATGGGGCCGGGTCCCTTTGCATATTGAAAATTCACTTCATTTCAACTAAATTTGGGAAATTAGTTGTGTTCATTTTTTTGCTAACAAATACTGTAAATTGAGAATGAAAGTGATATTAACCCTTTGCATGCTGGGAAATTTGTTGTCTGCTAAAATGTCGTCTGCTGAATTTCTAAAATTAGCATTTTCTTCATTATTTTTTTCAAAGAATACTATCAGAATAGCAAACAGTTTGGATCCTGATGAGACGCCACGTTCTGTGGCGTCTCATCTGTATCCAAACTGTTTGCAAAGGCCTTTAAAATTCGGTTCCCGCACTGAAAGGGTTAATATTATATTCACTTAGGTTTTACTTATAGAGCTGGATTTGAGATACATTAAATGTTGAGACTTATTGATACATTTTATGCCCCCGGATTGAAAGATCAGGGGCATATTGTTTTTGGCCTGTTTGTCTGTCAATGTATGTGTCTGTCCTCTGTCACAAACTTTAACCTTGGTTAAACTTTTGCAATAACTTTTGTAATATTGAAGATAACAACTTGATATTTGGCATGCATGTGTGTCTCATGGAGCTGCACATTTTGAGTGGTGAAAGGTCAAGGTCATCCTTCAAGGTCAAATGTTTAAAAAAGTCAAAGCGGCGCATTAGGGGGCATTGTGTTTCTGACAAACACATCTCTTGTTTTTTTTTTAAGTATTCAATTGTGAATTTTTAAGTTCCCATTTGGGAAAATATATACTGTTTTCGATCTGGAATGTTTTACCCTACAGGACCCAAATTTGAACGAGAAAACAACTGGATGATGTGTATTTTTTTCAATACTTGAGTGCTTATGGGAAAAATAAAAGTCAAAATTTGCACTGTCTTGTTTGCAAAAATCAAATGGGGCTGATTTATAATGGACTGATTCATTGTTTTAAAAACAAAGATAAAACATTCTTTTTAAATATAAAATCTATTTAGAATTTTTTAACATCATTGCAAAATGCTTTTTTGAAAACATATTTGTTTTGCATTACATTAGAAAATGTCATCTTGCAATATTTTAAAATGTTATCTCACACTATTCGAAAATGTCATCTTGCAACATTCCAAAATGTCATCTTGCAATATTCGGAAATTTCTCGCACATTGGGCTAAAACTTGCATCTGACTTTGAAAATTTGTAAGGCAACACTCCTGACTTGCTTTCCTTTTTATGTCCCCCACCACTATAATGGGAGACATTGTTTTTCACCTGTCTGTTGCTTTGTTTGTTTGTTTGTTTGTTTATTTGTTTGTGTGTTTGTTTGTTTGCGTCAAACTTTAACATTTTGTCATAACTTTTGCTATATTGAAGATAGCAACTTTATATCTGGCATGCATGTGTATCTCATGGAGCTGCACATTTTGAGTTTTTAAAGGTAAAGGTCATCCTTAAATGTCACAAAAAACAAAACCAAGGAAAGTTATAAGCTTTAAAGGGAGATAATTATCTGAACCTGCCAAATGAAATAAATAAATAAAATAAATCAGTGGCGCAGTAGAGGTCATAGTGTTTCTGACAAACACATTTCTTGTTCAAAATTTGAATTTAATGACTTTCCAAAATAAAACAATTTTCCACTGGCTTATGAATGGTTTTGTTTTTCAATTGAGCTGTCCAGTTTACTAACTTAATATACATTTACGTCTCTTAGAGGCTTCGTACCTTTGTTAAGCCCCCCTTCGAAGAAGAGGGGGTATATTGTTTTGCACTTGTTGGTCGGTCAGTCTGTCCGTCTGTCGGTTCGTCCACCAGATGGTTTCCGGATGATAACTCAAGAACGCTTAGGCCTGGGATCATGAAACTTCATACATACATTGATCATGACGGGCAGATGACCCCTATTGATTTTCAGGTCACTAGGTGAAAGGTCAAGGTCACAGTGACTCGAAATAGTAACATGGTTTCCGGATGATAACTCAAGAATGCTTTCGCCTAGGATCATGAAACTTCATAGGTACATTGATCATGACTCACAGATGACCCCTATTGATTTTCAGGTCACTAGGTCAAAGGTCAAGGTCACAGTGACTCGAAATAGTAAAATGGTTTCCGGATGATAACACAAGAATGCTTACGCCTAGGATCATGAAACTTCATAGGTACATCGATCATGACTGGCAGATGACCCCTATTGATTTTCAGGTCACTAGGTCAAAGGTCAAGGTCACAGTGACTCGAAACAGTGAGATGGTTTCCGGATGATAACTCAAGAATGCTTACGCCTAGGATCATGAAACTTCATAGGAACATTGATCATGACTGGCAGATGACCCCTATTGATTTTCAGGTCACTAGGTCAAAGGTCAAGGTCATAGTGACTCGAAACAGTAAAATGGTTTCCGGATAAGAATGCTTACACTTAGGATCATGAAACTTCATAGGTACATTGATAATGATTGGCAGATGACCTCTATTGATTTTCAGGTCACTAGGTCAAAGGTCACAGTGACTCAAAATAGTAAAATGGTTTCCGGATAATAACTCAATAATGCTTACAGCTAGGATCATAAAACTTCATAGGTACAGTGATCATGACTGGCAGATGACCCCTATTAATTTTCAGGTCACTAGGTCAAAGGTCAAGGTCACAGTGACTTTAAACAGTAAAATGGTTTCCTGATGATAACTCAAGACTAATTAGGCATAGGATCATGAAACTTCATAGGTACATTGATCATGACTGGCAGATGACCCCTATTGATTTTCAGGTCACTAGGTCAAAGGTCAAGGTAACATTGACACAAAACGTATTCACACAATGGCTGACAGCCCATATGGGGGGGGGGGGGACCAGCATTTTTTACAAACAGCCCTTGTTGAAAATATTTGAGACTGTCTTAAAGATAAAATGTCTAGTTTGTTAGTTCATGATTTTTATGTCCACCAGTAAATACTGGGGGACATATTGTTTTTGCCCTGTCTGTTGGTCTGTCTGTCTGTTTGCGCCAACTTTAACATTTGCTATAACTTTTGCCATATTGCACATAGCTACTTCATATTTGGCATGCATGTGCATCTCATGGATCTGCACATTTTGAGTGGTGAATGGTCAAGGTCAAGGTCATCCTTCAAGGTTGTGCAGGTCAAATACTGGTGGGCATAGTGTTTCACAAACACATCTTGTTATTATTTATCAAGCATACATGAACATGAAATATTTCTAGTTTGTTAATTCCTGATTCTGATTTCTTTTCAGGCCTATCTGGAATTCTTTACAAGCAAGAAGAACGTGCTGGCACTGAAGAAGATCCTAACAGAGTACCCCCTGGTCAACTACCACATCATCAATCACAATGTAACTGGACTATTTAATCTGCTACTTTTGATGTGAAACAAGAATAAACAAGAAATTCTTATGCTTTTGGCGCAACAGAAAATGTGCATTTATTTTGTGTCAGTTTTATCATGTCACAGCGAACAGGTAATGTGAAGCATTAGAACATATTAATTAAGATGTTGTTATTGCATTTTGATCACAAGAATGTTAAAAATATGAATATCAAATGATATACATTTGTAAACACATCTTTCTTTTTATTCTTTCTTGACGCAATTTTATAAAAAAAAGGCATAGCTGTAAAACTGCCATTATTTTGTACTTTTTGATTAATTTGAACCTTGTTCTGGAAAAACTGGGCTTAACCCTTTCCCACTCAGAGGCAAAGTGAAAACTGCTATGCTAAAACTCGCAGTCTCTGTTCAGGTTTTATGCTGTTTAATGCTCATCAGTATCTAAAGGATGGAAATGAAGCCTTATAAACTTAAACCTTGTCAGAAAGGTCTTCAATGAAACAAATCTTTCTAAGAGGCTACAAACACGTCAAAATACGTACCTAAGTGAGAAAGGGTTAATTTGTGTGTGTAATGTGCAATCTGCGCAGGCTAATCAGGGACATCACTGTCTACTTTTAAGGAATTTTTGGCTGAAAAAAAGTCCCATATGAATGAAATCCAATTTAGGCAAATAGACAGCGAATAGTTATGTCCCTGTATTACGCACATGCATCTCAAAACAAGGCTTATTCATTGTTACATCCTACATTGACAGGGTGAAGCAGACTACACCAACTGCGACCAGAATGAGCCGATAGCCGTGACTTGGGGGGTCTTCCCTGGCAAGGAGATCATACAGCCGACAGTGGTGGATCCTATAGCATTCACAGTGTGGAAGGTACAGTGTGAAGAGTACTTTTCATTCAATGGGGGTATTTTTTTTAGCTTTTTTACGTATTTATCCGATTACACTTTTAACGGAAATGTCAGCATTTGTGTTGGTGTCTGTTTAGTAATATGGTTAGGCAATCTCAAAAAAAGGATATATTTTTCCCAATTTATGCCCAAATATTCCACTTGAATGTTTCAAATTTTTTTATTTTTTTTTTTTAATAAGTCTCAACTTTTGGTTCATCACCCTAACCAGATGTATAGTTTAGTTTAGTTTGCTGTTTAGTTTAACCTAAGAAAATATCAATAAGAAGAACAACAAGGTCAATCTGTCAAATAAAAGAAAGAAGTTATGAACACCCTAGAGTTATAATTCTTGCCCAATCTTCATAAAACATTATCTCATTGTTATCTTATGTAAGTAAGAAACTTAGTCATTTGGCACCCAAAACTAAGATATAAGTTACAATTAACTAAAAAGCTTGCACATACTCTTTAAAAGGCCACAACTTTTGTCTAATCATCGGCGAACTTCTTCAAAATATTTGCTCTAATCACATATTGGCCAAAATCTTGAATGGTTCTTGAAACTTCGCAATAGTCGCTAGATACAGCTCAGCTGAAGACATAATTGGAGTTTTGAGACAAAAGTGGAATGTGGCGGCATCTTTGCCCAATTGACACATGTCTAGTTTGGCTGTGCCGTTAATCTGTTTACAGAGCCTCCTTTCTCCACGTACCGACCTTTAACTTCCAGAAAATTATGTTGGAAAATGTGTTTATCTGATTTTGCTGATCCTCGTTTGTATAGCAATGTTCTTGTAGGTAATTTCATACATCAACTGTAGTAAATGATGAAGTTGTGTCTTCTGTATAATTCTATAGTAAATATTTTATTTGTGAAATGGGCTAATAAAAACACCCACATACAGATCAAACACAAGAACAAAAACCCAAAAAGGCTTACAATGAATTACCAAAATCATAAAAATATTATTACCCTAGGATGAGGCATTTGCATTGTGGTTACAAAGCTGGGGCAACCTCTATCCAGAGGGCAGCAAGTCAAGGGAGGTAATTCAGCACATCCATAACAACTACTATCTAGTGAACCTGGTGGATCATGAGTACCCTAAGGAGTCCTGCCTCTGGGATATTGTACGCAGAATGCTTGACATGGGGGAGAAAGAACATGAGACTGATGACCTTGACAAATGTGACCCTGTGGTTGCTATGGAAACAGAAAATGCGAGCCTTGCAGAATTAACAGCGTGAAATGATGTGAACAAATATAATTTGTGATGCATTTAGGATCTATTAGTATGATCTTTCGCAAAACTTTTATATAAGTTTTTGATATTTTATTATGTGTTAGAGTGGTGCCCATGACAAGGTTTACCATGTTGTTGGTATGGAAACAGAAAATGGAAATTTTGCTAGGTAAAGAGCGTGAATCAGATCTTTTGAACAATTTTTAAATGATGTGAACAAATTTATTTGTGATTAATAAATGTCGCATTAGTACCGGTAGGTGAATCAGATATTGTGAACAATTTTGAAATGTGAACAAATAAAATTTGTGATGTAGTTATGTCGCCATAGTAGGTGGATCAGATATTGTGAACAAAGTTAAAAGGATGTGAACAAGGTGAATTTGTGATTAATTACTGTGGTATTAGTTGTACATGCAGCAAATGTTGTTTAAAATAAATGTTTTGTATTATATTATGTGTGAATGTTTGACCAAAAGTTCTTTTTCAGGAGCAAAGATTGTATTTTACTTTGACATATAATAATATTAACAATTATGTTCATTGTTTTCTCCCTCCATTATTATGTAGTTAATTGTTATGAAAATGTTTTTTTGTGCAGTTAATTTCATGATAATGTTGCTCTGGGGTTTATGAATTGTATGTCTGTAATCTGTAATCTAATGGAGTGTCAAACACAATCATGAGTGAATTAACAATTTTAAGACATTTGTTGTACCCATTAAGTAACGTTAAATATTTCGCATTTATATCTGAATTTGTGCCATGTGGTTATCGAAAAATAGCACCCTTTTTAATCAAGGATCTTCTGTCAAGTCATAATACAAAGGAATTTCGCTCACAATTAATAAACATTTATAATCATTGTTATCCAAAAATAAAGGACACGGGAAAGATCAAAATGTAATACATGTGAACTCTTGAAAAACTCGTCAACTTAAAGGCTTAGGGTTGAAGACTTTGTATGTAACACACTTAAGTGGTCTTTCACGAAGCTTGTTTTTATAGTGCCTCTTGAGTCAATACCAATATTGCACAAGGGTTCGTATTATATGAATAGACTTGACATAATTAAGTTACTCACAGGCTTTTCTGGTTTTATGCTGGTTGCAAAAGCCATTTCCACTTTGCTTGTTATGGAGGAAAGGGTTAAAACATATGTATAAAGTGTCATCCCAGATTAATCAGGGAAGACACTTTCCGCCTAAATGGGATATTTGCTAAGAAGAGACATCCCTTAAACGAAAAAATAAAGCAGACAGCGTTTTCCCCAATTAGCCTGCACTGGCAAATCTGTGATGACACTTTAAGCACATGCCTTAAATGCCATTTAACAGAGGGAAATTTCATTTCTATGAAATGGAAAACCTACATGGAAAAATAAAATTGCAATATTTCATCTTGTCCTTATATATTAAAGAAATTTTTGCTTCAGGAGATGAAGCATCGCATAGTTGAGCCGTGGTTGCTTCTTAGGAGGCGACACAATCGGTACATCTTGCACAGGGGTTCTGTGCTTGAATCTGATCATAGTGTGTACAGAGTTATATACATATTTTATTGATTTATTTAGGGCATGTTTTGAAATGTCATTACACATAATGACCAGTTTCAATGTTTAAAGTGTATTTTCTGTATTTGTTTATGAAATATATATTTCATGACAGAAATAAAGAATTTATATACAAAGCTGCGTTTGCATGTTTTATTTTACTGCTGTTTTTGTGCTAGACGTCCATTGTGTTTGTAGTTTTTAGCTTATAATGACATACTTTAATTGTTCATCTGGCTAAATGCCGACATACAGGTGTTATTTTTGTTGCAGGCATTCACTTGTCAATTCACAATTTTACCTGTTGGTGTAAGAGCATGGATCTTAACTGCATAGGTACTGATAGATAGATCTTACTGCGGAAATTAAGAATACTAGGTTATTGTTCAATAAAGATAAGTTTATTTAGCCTTGGCTCGTTGTTCATGTTTTTGTGCAGAGCAAATGAAAATACTGGTAAAACTAACCTGATAATATATTAATCACATAATTTTTCTCAACTCTTTCTTGTTAACAACCATGTTTTTCAACCAATCAGAACCGTTTTCGAACTTGTCCAAGATATCATTGGAAAAAATCTTCTGATTAAGTTTCATGAAGATCATATAATATATGTGGCCTATGGAGTGTTAACAAGGTTTTACTGTAGCCATATTAAAACGAGCACCGCATAACGGATGCCAACGCTCGGCTGCGGGTGCAATTTTGAATAAATGAAAGCTTGTCAGATTTTTTTTAGAGGTCACAGTGGCCTTGATCTTTGACCTAATGACCCAAATATGGGTGTGGAGTGTAGAACTCGTCAAGGTGCAGCTACACATGAAGTTTCAAAATTGTAGGTGGAAGCACTTTGATTTTAGAGCCAATGTTCAAAACCTTGACAAAATGTTAAGGTTTTAGCACGATGCGAAACGACGAGCTGGCAATGACAATACCTCGGGTTTTCTCCGAAAACAGCCGTGCTAAAAATTGCCCCTTCACCTGGCTGCCATGTTTTTCAACCAACAGGAATCATTTTCAAACTCTTCCAAGATATCATTGGGACAAACCTGAGCAAGCTTCATAAAGATCAGACAATAAAAGTGGCCTATAGAGTGTTAACACATCAATGTTAACAAGGTTTACTAGTGTTAACAAAGTTTTACTATAGCCAATCAACTGGAACCATTCTCAAATTTGTCCAATATATCATTGTGACAAATCTTCTGACCAAGTTTCATGACGTTAATTATGTTCAACAATTAATGTGGCCTTTAAAGTGTTTACAAGGCAAATGTTGAAGCAGCACGATGGACACAAGGCGATCACAAAAGCTGACCATGAGCACATTGTGCTCAGGTGAGCTAAAAGTAATTAAATCTAATTAAAACACACAATAACTGAATTAAGATAAATTGGTTTTGGGTAACTTTAGACATCAGCCTCCTTTTTCTTTTTATTTGATATAGATATAAACCCAAACAGATATTTTCTGGTAACAAAGAATGTGTGCGTACATATTCTTAAAATTGGTTTTAAGCACATGAACCACCTAAAAAGTTCGACCACAACTTGATTTAATCTATTATGAACTTAGCAAAACAATAATAAGTCATATGAACAAAATTAACACACACTTTTATGAATCAGATAAATAAATGTATATAATACATCATACAAACAACAACCTGTGATTGTTTTCTTCTACTTCATTTCAACATCTCATTGATCTTTACAACATTTCTAAGCAAATCTTCACAAAGTTTCCATGGGAAACACACAGAGGTCCCACATGTAGATGCCTTATCCTGAACTAATCCTTTTTGTTGTTTGCTTTTAATATTCCATGATATCTTTAGTCTAGTAACAAATTACATATAATGTCACAAAGTATGCTCCGCTCTCAGAAGCTAACTTCCATCTGTGGTCTCTGCTTCTGATTCCTGGAAGAAGAACAGGTAGCATTTCATATACTGCACAAAACATTACATAGATGTTAAACACTTATGTAAACAAAATAATTATATTTTTAGTGTCCCCATAATCTGGCCATTAAAATCTTAATTATAAAGTCTCTTATCCTTCAAATAAAAGTAGAGATTGCCAAGCAATATGGTCCCCTACCGGTGAAACTCCATTGTCAGTATTTTTTTTGTTGTTGCCATAGCAACCAGAATTCTTGACATAGGAACACAATGAATTGATGTGCATAATCTCCATATTGCCATCTGTCCATGTTTTAAGTTTCATGAAAAAATATGAAGAACTTAAAGTTATCGCAGGATCCAGTAAAGTGTGACAGACTGACAGATAGACTGACGCACAGAGCGCAAACCATAAGTTCCCTACGGTTTCACCAGTAGGGGACAATAAACATTTATATAAATATGTATTTAAAACAAATAGACTTAGCACACTTTTAGCAGGTGCACACACATCCATAGTAGGTAGTAGTAGTAGTAAAATTGTTATTAATGAAATGGAAAATACTTAAGCCACTATCCATAATGTTTTATTTTGACAGAAGCAGGATTTTTTTTGTACACAAGAAGTTCAAATCCAACAGGGATTATGTATCCAAAAAACGCAATCCAATACTTTTTTTACTTAATGCTTCAATGAATATAAAATTGTATAAGGTATATATGTGTCCCTACTAAAACAGAATGATAGACAAGGGACAAAATTGTCACAAAACCAAGTTTTCAATTTGAAAAAAAGTCTGATAAAGGGAGACAACTCAAACTGAACTGATTGTTTACAATTAACCTCCTTTGTTTCAAAATAAATATATTTTTAGTCGTGGTGACCTTGACCTTGGAGATATTGACGTAATTCTTTTGTGCGACACATTGTCCAATGATGGTGAACAAATGTGCCAAATGATGTTAAAATTTCACAATGAATGACATAGTTATGGCCCGAACAAGCTCATTTATGGCCTTTTTTGACCTTTGAACTAAAAGTGTGACTTTGACCTTGGAGATACCGACGTAATTCTTTTGCCTGACACACCGTCTAATGATGGTGAACAAATGTGACAAATGATTTTAAAATCTCACAATGAACGACAAAGTAATGGCCCGGACAAGCTTGTTCCGCCCGCCCACCCGCCAGAGCCGCCCGCCCACCAGCCCGCCGACATTCGCCAATCTAATAACCAGTTTTTTCCTTCGGAAAACCTGGTTAAAAATGTATGGTTTACATATACATTTGTATTATACATATATGAGCTATTTTTTCCCCATTCTTTGTTAAGATTTGTGCTGACAAAAATGAACAGACATAAGGGTCACTTAAGTAAGAATCTCAAGCAGACATTATCCCCACGCTCCGAATTAGAGCGGGGGATTATGTGGTTATCTCCGCCGTCTGTCCATCCGTCCTGGCCACTATCTCCTCCCACACTATTAGCACTAGAACCTTGAAACTTAAACACATGGAAGCTATAAGCATATGTGTGACAGTGCACTATTTGGAATTTTGATCTGACCCCTGGGTCAAAAGTTGCGTCGTTGGGATACGTGTCAACCGCGGCCGCGCCATTGCTAGTTTGGATTTTGTGATTAAATTTTTTATGTCTACATAAATTAATAGTATTAATATTAACAAGGCTATTGTCAAGAAATATTGTCCCCTACTGGCTCCACCATTGTCAGAAATTCTACCATTTTCATATTTATTTTTTTTATTTTTTTTTGGCTGCCATAGCAACCACAATTTTTGACGTAAGAACGAAATGAAATGACGTGCATAATATCCATATTGCCATCTATCCATGTTGCAAGTTTCATGAAAAAATATTCAGAACTTTTAAAGTTATCGCAGGATCCAGAAAACCACTATTTTCAGAAGTATTTCTAATCTATTTGTTGCCATAGCAACGATAATTTTTGACGTAGGAACAAAATGAAATGACGTGCATAATGTCCATATTGCCATCTATCCATGTTTCAAGTTTCATGAAAAAATATTAAGAACTTTGAAAGTTATCGCAGGATCCAGAAAAGTGTGACGGACGGACGGACTGACAGACGGAGCGCAAACCATAAGTCCCCTTCGGTGAAACAGGTAGGGGACAAAAACTTATACAAGAAAAATCAAAGATGAAACCAAACATACTGAGCTTCGTAACAAAAATCACTACTTACCGTGCACAAAGTGGTAATTTAGAATCAAGGCCAAATACATGTAACTATGGCATGCATGGTTCAAAGAAGATGAAAAAAGTGTCTACACTTGACATACCAAGTAACCATATTTGAAGTTTTAATTTAACTGTTTGAGAAATGTGGCAGTGGAACGTCCCTTCACATCCTTATGAATTTATAACATCATACATTGAAGAACTAACAGAGGAATTCTAATTTACACCCTCCATTAGCTCCATACAGATGTATACCTAAAACCTTCCAAAAATTGTCCCCTACAGTCCCTATTCCAGCAAGTTCTTACCTTTTTTAAAGTTCCATGCAGGATATATGGCGTCTGGAAGTCATTCTGGCAGTTTGAGTACCCCATTCCTAGACCAATACCTCCGCCAAGTGTGATGGGCCAGGGGCGACCTAAAATAAATAGGAGTCATATTCTGGCAAGCAGGGCTTAAAGCATGTATGCAAAGTGTGGCCATAGATACGCCTGTGCAGTTCTTATCAGGGATGACATTTTCCGCTTTTCTTCAGTTAAAAAAGTATCTAATTTCCGAAAATCCAAATTAGGTGGAAAGGGTCGTCCCTTGTTAGCATTTGCTGGCTGCACATGTTTTAAGCCCAATTTTGCCAGAACGAGGCTTATATGGAAACAAGAGATGTGTTTGTCAGAAACACAATGACTCTACTGTGTCGCTTTGAAATTTATTAAAAACAGGAGATGTGTTTGTCAGAAACACAATGCCCCCTTCTGCTACGCTTTAAAGCCATATATTTGACCTTTGACCTTGAAGGATGACCATGACCTTGACCTTTCATCACACATAATGTGCAGCTCAATGAGATATACATGCATGCCAAACAATAAGTTGCTATCTGAATCGACATAGAAGATAATTATGAGCATTTTTTGAAACCTTAATGCGAAACCTAAATGCAAAGTGTGACGGAAAGACGAACAGACCGACAGACGGTCTGATCACTATATGCCTTCCTTCAGGGGCATAAAAATTGACCTTTGACCTTGAAGGATGACCTTGGCCTTCGACACTCAAAGTGTGCAGCTCCATGAGATACGCATGCATGCCAAATATCAAGTTGCTATCTTCAATATTGCAAAAGTTATGACCAAGGTTAAAGTTTTGGGACAGACACACACACACACAGACACATACATACTGAATATTACAAATCTTGGAACAATTGACTAGCGTAATATTCCTTTTATTATATACACAACTAACGAAAACAGTTAACAATTGTATTTTTGCTTTAACAAAACTGACAAAACAATGACTTAAACGGAACGCCAAAGTTTATTACCGTCCGATATCAGATTCTGTTCGATAATAGGTACTTACACGATAAGACGCATATGAAAACAGTTTATGTTAATTACTGTGTAAACATTTGAACCGGGAAAACACAGGATTCCGACACGCTTACCTTAATGACATCGTTAATCCAATGTTTATAACAATTAAGTAGACAACTTTGATTCGATGTTTATTACAAAAGCGTTGAAAGTTGAACTGATATGCACTTCAACTTCTATTCTTCCATGTCTTTATCGAAACTTATTTTACACCACAATATCTTATTGTATTCCTATTGAAATTTATATTGATGCATGATAAACACACACTCTGAAAAACGTTCTGCATTCGTTCGTTTTAAACAAATAGTTTACTGTTAAAAAGCACCATGTCTGACTGTCCTTAATTTCCGGAGAGATTTAATAAAACTATTGTATTTCGTCACAGAAATGACGTCACACGATGTACCACGTAATATATTGCGTAACATGGGCATTTCCTATTTTCGGTGCGCGTAATGTGACGTCATTAAATGGATCGAAGAAAGTAGTCCGGCTAGTATGGTAATATTGAAACTGCGAGTAGCGTAATACCGGATTTTTTAATTCAAGGATTTTTACAACCTGTATTTTGTTAAAAGCATTAAACAGGTATATAATAAAATGAAAGACAGACAGGCCAAAAACAATATACACCTGATCATTCCATCCGAGGCATAAAAAGTATGAGAACATCACTGTCTATCATCACCACCGGAAATAGATTACCAGCGAAGCGAGATTAAACAAATTAACCATGGAGAGCAGTCAGTATTTACCTAAAATATCTAATAATAACTCGCTCCTGGATAACCAGTGCGTGTTTGGCATCTTACAGAAAGATTAATATGTTTAAAAATGTGTATCTATCTTGCAATTCGTATTGATGAAGCCTTATTTACACAAATTTATGACTGCTTGGAACCGGGTTGAAATTGGAACTTCTCGAAGAAACAGCTTTTCTTTCATGATTACATGGTTTGCCATCAGGTATGGAGTTGATTTCCTATTCTTGTAGGCAATACATACCATATTAACGCTATTTCTTGTCTTGGTTTGAAATTCGTGGAAATCTATTTATTTAAAATAACTGTTGTGTACGTCAAATAGTTGTTTATGGAAAAAGTCGTGTACGGAGAACAGTTAAGGTCATGTACGGCAAATAGTTGCAGCGTATTGGTAAAAGTTGTCGCAAATCAAAATAATTTTAAGAAAATATTTTTTCAATGTAAATATATTTTCTTAAAGTCGGACTTTTGCCCTTTTTAATGATGTATAAATCTTAATTTTAAACTTTGTTTTTGCCCCCCGAATTAATACGCAAACACAGCACATATGCTGAAATTAAAACAATGGCGATGCCATGTGCGTTTGCGGTTGTTCGCTACAACGCTGTGCACAGAAAGTCAGCCGAGTTCCAATAATTACACGAGTTGTATATCAAATCCTGATTGGAATCCACTTGTTAGTAAATATTGTATCGATTCATCTTGATTTTAAAACATACCTACGATGAAATACGCTAGAATCGTATTTAACTAAAATACGGACTGAACAATGGTCCATCGATTTATCATACCACCGCATTGATATCTGCCTGATACAGAGAATAACAGGTTACTGTCAGATCTTTATGTTATATATCAGGCAAGGCTTAAAATAATATAACAGCTTGCCGATCTGTTATTTTATTCGCGCCAAGCCTTATATATTACAAAATAATCAGGCAGTAACTTGTTTTTTTTCTGTTTATCATACATCTACGTCCCCAATTTTTAAAAAATAATAAAACATATCGCTAAAAAGCTGCATTTTTAGCAAGAAAGAATATGAATTTTATCCTTTAACGTGTTAATAATGAAGTCATGAGCACGCGCGCTTAATATTTGCAAAAAGATAATGTTTTTTGCTGTCTGTGTTGCATTTTGTATTTAACAAATATCACATCTTGGGATCAAATAGTTTGGCTTGTTGAATCTTGGCCATCCTCCACACACAACTGATATAAGAACTTCCTATTGACCATGATATAAAAAATATACCAGGCAACGTTATATCAGGCAGTTATCAATGCAGTGGTATGATAAAACGTTGCCTGATATTTTATTTTATAACTGCAGCTTTTTAGCGATTTTTTCATTATTTCTTTAAAATTGGGGATGTAGAGGTATGATAAACAGAAAAATAAATTAGATCTTTTTGTAATATATTGTAATATATCAGGCTCGGCCTTGCCTGATATATAAAAAAAAAATTAGGCAGTAACCTGTTATTCGCTATGTAGCAGGTGCCCGTAATACAAAACATTTTTTTAAATATCAACAATACATCAGACATATTCTTTGGCCATAAACGGTCTCATCGTAAAGAATATAATTGTATTTATTTGTTTTATACCAAGATGGTCACGTATTTGCGAAATTTTCATTTATTTTCCCCTACAAACTCAAAACTACTAGTATCTGCCGTACACAATTTAATTTTATTTTGCTATACGCCGTACACGTCAGGTTCTAATCGCCGTACACAACAAAGTTTATTTAGCCAAACATTTGCTTGCAAAAACCGATAGTTTCTATAATTCTATGTGCACACCATTGAACAATGCGGCAAAATAATTATATTTTCCTCCGACAAAAGGAAAAAAGATGTCACAATCAACTTAGTTTTCGGTACAAGGTAGCTGATGATTTCAACACTCAAATGTATTTATAAAGAACTCCAACTACTAACGATAGAAGTTTGATATGTTCACTATTAATTTGTCACACAGTTTTTTTAAAACGTTCGCGATAAAAATGGTAAAACTTATTCATTTCACGAGCACTACCTCTTGCGTGATGTTTACTTTCGCTTTGCTGGTTATCTATTTCCAGTGGTGATGATAGACAGTGAACATGTTAAATATAACATATGAATCACAAGTTGAAATCATTTAATCTAAATTGAATGCTAAATAAGGCACTTTACTGGCTTTACTAGTATGTGGCGTCTTGTCTGAAAACTCATTTCAGGTCTTGATGGGGTCTGGATGTAAACATTCAATATCTGACACAGTAAGTGTAGTCTAGACTTTCAAACTGCAATTTTTGTGCACGCCCTTATCAAAATTCAATGTTTATATTAGGACTTAAAACTATAAATAAAACCAGAGCACCGCATAACGGGTGCCAACGCTCGGCTGCGAAAGCTTGTCATAATTTTTTATTTTTTTTTAGAGGTTACCTTGACCTTTGACCTAGTGACCCAAAACTGGATGTGGCCTGTAGAACTCATCAAGGTGCAACGGCATATGAAGTTTCCAAGTTGTAGGTGGAAGCAGTTTGATTTTAGAGCTAATGTTAAGGTTTTAGCACGACCCCTACGGCGGACGGCTGACGACACGACGAGCTGGCTATGACAATACCTCGGGTTTTCTCCAAAAACAGCCGAGCTAATGAGCCTTATTTAATTAGGGTGCTAATATCTTTAAAATATGTAATATACAGGTCTTGCAGTACTGTAAATAACTCTTTATTGATTTAGTTAATTTGTTATGTTGCGATTTGCTTTTTGATGTTTTCAACAGTTTTCCTGTCATAAAACATCACTCAGTTAACCAACTGCCCCACTTTTAACAGAGGTAGGCAGTGGGAAATCACCATAGAAAGGATTTTATGACAAATTCCCACACAAGTTATGTGGCCAGGCCAGGTATTGAAACCCAAATGATTTGTAGTCCAGCGCTCTACTAACTGAGCTAGCAAGCCTGACTAAAAGTGTAAGAATGTAGGATTTCAAACTGAAAATCTTAATCAAACAGGCAATTTAACAAAAGCCTTAGCAGAAACCATTACACTTCAGGATCTCTATATTATTATTTCCCTGCAAATTAATTAGAGAATTAACAGCAGGACCATTATTTGACAATTTATATATTATTCACTATTAACAAGGAGGCCTGAAAGGCCCAAAGTTGCTCACCTGCGATAACAAGATATTATTGGGACAAATCTTCTGACCAAGTTTCACAAAGATCTGAAAATAAATGTGGCCTCTAGCGTGTTAACAAGGTTTTACAATAGCCATATAAGGAAAAATGCCCCGCCCCCTGGCAGCCATGTTTTTCAACCAACCGGCATCATTTTTTAACTCGTCCAAGATATTATCAGGAATCTTCTGACCAAGTTTCATGAAGTTCGGACAGTAAATTTGGCCTCTAGAGTGTTAACAAGATTTTACTATAGCCATTTAAGGAAAAATGCCCCGCCCCTTGGAAGCCATTTTTTTCAAGCAAACATTATTATTTTCTAACTCATCCAAGATATCATTGAGACCAATCTTCTGACCAAATTTCATGAAGAGTGTTAACAAGGTTTTACTATAGCCATATATAGCCATATAAGAAAAAATGCCCCGCCCCTAGTGGCCATGTTTTTAAAGCAACCAAAACCATTTTTAAACTCATCCAAGATATCATTGGGACAAATCTTCTGACCAAGTTTCATGATGATCGGAAAATAAATGTGACCTCTAGAGTGTTAACGAGGTTTAACTATAGCCATATTAGGAAAATAGCCCCGCCCCTGTGGTGGCCATGTTTTTCAACCAACGGGCATTATTATTAAACTCTTCCAAGAAATTATTTGGATGAATCTTCTGACCGAGTTTCATGAAGATCGGACTATAAATGTGGCCTCTAGAGTGTTAACAAGATTTTACTATAGCCTTATATAGCTATATAAGGAAAAATGCCCCGCCCCTTTGCGGCCATGTTTTTCAAGCAAATGTAACCATTTTCAAACTTATTCAAGATGTCATTAAGACAAATCTTCTGACCATATTTCATCAAGATTGGACAATAAATGTGGCCTCTAGAGTGTTAACAAGGTTTTCCTATATATAGCCATATAAGGAAAAATGCCCCTCCCCTGGCGGCCATGTTTTTAAACCAACCGGCATAATTTTCAAACTAATCCAAGATATTATTGGGATGAATCTTCTGACCAAGTTTTATGAAGATCAGACAATAAATGTGGCCTCTAGAGTGTTAACAAGATTTTACTATAGCCATTTAAGGAAAAATGCCCCGCCCCATGGCAGCCATGTTTTTCAAGCAAACGTAACCATTGTTGAACTCATCCAAGATATCATTAAAACCAATCTTCTGACCAAATTTCATGAAGATTGGACAATAAATGTGGCCTCTAGAGTGTTAACAAGGTTTTCCTATATATAGCCATATAAGGAAAAATGCCCCTCCCCTGGCGGCCATGTTTTTAAACCAACCGGCATAATTTTCAAACTAATCCAAGATATTATTGGGATGAATCTTCTGACCAAGTTTTATGAAGATCAGACAATAAATGTGGCCTCTAGAGTGTTAACAAGATTTTACTATAGCCATTTAAGGAAAAATGCCCCGCCCCATGGCAGCCATGTTTTTCAAGCAAACGTAACCATTGTTGAACTCATCCAAGATATCATTAAAACCAATCTTCTGACCAAATTTCATGAAGATTGGACAATAAATGTGGCCTCTAGAGAGTTAACAAGGCAAATGTTGACGCCGCACAACGCACAATGGACAACGAACAAAAAGTGATCACAAAAGCTCACCATTAGCATGTTGTGCTCAGGTGAGCTAAAAAAAGATTTCTCCACACACAACTGATACAAGAACTTTCTTTTGACCATGATATAAAAACAAGGGACAAAATTGTCACAAAACCAGGTTTTCATTGTGAAAAAAAAATCTGATAAAGGGAGAAAACTCAAACTGAACTTTTGAAATGAACAAACAAAATTAACCCCCTTTGTAAGTTTTTTTTTTTTAAAGCTATTTTTAGTCGTGGCGACCTTGACATTGGAGATATTGACGTGATTCTTTGTGCGACACACTGTCCCATGATGGTGAACAAATGTGCCAAATGATTTTAAAATCTCACAATGAATGACATGAATGACATAGTTATGGCCAGGACAAGCTCATTTATGGCCATTTTTTACCTTTGAACTCAAAGTGTGACCTTGACCTTGGAGATATCGACGTAATTATTTCGCGCGACACACCGTCCAATGATGGTGAACAAATGATTTTAAAATCTGACAATGAACGACATAGTTATGGCCTGGACAAGCTTGTTCCGCCCGCCCTCCAGCCAGCCCGCCCACATTCGCCAATCTAATAACCAGTTTTTTCCTTCAGAAAACCTGGTAAAATATATCAGGCAACGTTATATCAGGCAGTTACAATGCGGTGGTATGATAAAACGTTGCCTGATATTTTATTTTATAACTGCAGCTTTTTAGCGATTTTTTCATTATTTCTTTAAAATTGGGGACGTAGAGGTATGATAAACAGAAAAATAGGTTAGATCTTTTTGTAATATATTGTAATATATCAGGCTCGGCCTTGCCTGATATATAACAAAAAGATCAGGCAGTAACCTGTTATTCGCTATGTAGCAGGTGCCCGTAATACAAAACATTTTTTTAAATATCAACAATGCATCAGACGTATTCTTTGGCCATAAACGGTCTCATCGTAAAGAATATAATTGTATTTATTTGTTTTATACCAAGATGGTCACGTATTTGCGAAATTTTCATTTATTTTCACTTACAAACTCAAAACTATTTACCGTACACAGTTTAATTTTATTTTTCTATACGCCGTACACGTCAGGTTCTATTCGCCGTACACAACGAAGTTTATATTTTAGCCAAACATTTGCATACTAACTTGATTTGTGGGTTGAAGCTTGCAAAAACCGATAGTTTCTATAATTCTATGTGCACACCATTGAACAATTCGGCAAAATAATTATATTTTCCTCCGACAAAAGGAAAAAAGATGTCCCAATGAACTTAATTTTCGGTACCAGGTAGCTGATGATTGATCTATTTCAACACTCGAATGTATTTATAAAGAACTCCCAACTACTTACGATAGAAGTTTGATATGTCCACTATTAATTTGTCACACAGTACGTTCGCAATAAAAATGGTAAAACTTATTCATTTCACAAGCACTACCTCTTGCGTGATGTTTACTTTCGCTTCGTTGGTTATCTGTTTCCGGTGGTGATGATAGACAGTGAACATGTTAAATATAACATATGAATCACAAGTTGAAATCATTTAATCTAAATTGAATGCTAAATAAGGCACTTTACTGGCTTTACTAGTATGTGGCGTCTTGTCTGAAAACTCATTTCAGGTCTTGATGGGATCTGGATGTAAACATTCAATATCTGACACAGTAAGTGTAGTCTAGACTTTCAAACTGCAATTTTTGTGCACGCCCTTATCAAAATTCAATGTTTATATTAGGACTTAATACTGTAAATAAAACAAGAGCACCACATAACGGGTGCCAACGCTCGGCTGCGAAAGCTTGTCATAATTTTTTTTTTTTTTTTAGAGGTTACCTTGACCTTTGACCTAGTGACCCAAAACTGGATGTGGCCTGTAGAACTCATCAAGGTGCAACGACATATGAAGTTTCCAAGTTGTAGGTGGAAGCAGTTTGATTTTAGAGCTAATGTTAAGGTTAAGGCTGACGACACGACGAGCTGGCTATGACAATACCTCGGGTTTTCTCCAAAAACAGCCGAGCTAATGAGCCTTATTTAATTAGGGTGCTAATATCTTTAAAATATGTAATATACAGGTCTTGCAGTACTGTAAATAACTCTTTATTGATTTAGTTGATTTGTTATGTTGCGATTTTCTTTTTGATGTTTTCAACAGTTTTCCTGTTATAAAACATCACTCAGTTAACCAACTGCCCCACTTTTAACAGAGGCAGGCAGTGGGAAATCACCATAGAAAGGATCTTATGACAAATTCCCACACAAGTTATGTGGCCAGGCCAGGTATTGAAACCCAATTGATTTGAAGTCCAGCGCTCTACTAACTGAGCTAGCAAGCCTGACTAAAAGTGTAAGAATGTAGGATTTCAAACTGAAAATCTTAATCAAACAGGCAATTTAACAAAAGCCTTAGCAGAAACCATTACACTTCAGGATCTCTATATTATTATTTCCCTGCAAATTAATTAGAGAATTAACAGCAGGACCATTATTTGACAATTTATATATTATTCACTATTAACAAGGAGGCCTGAAAGACTCAAAGTTGCTCACCTGCCATAACAAGATATTATTGGGACAAATCTTCTGACCAAGTTTCACAAAGATCGGACAGTAAATTTGGCCTCTAGAGTGTTAACAAGATTTTACTATAGCCATTTAAGGAAAAATGCCCCGCCCCTTGGAAGCCATTTTTTTCAAGCAAACATTATTATTTTCTAACTCATCCAAGATATCATTGAGACCAATCTTCTGACCAAATTTCATGAACAGTGTTAACAAGGTTTTACTATAGCCATATATAGCCATATAAGAAAAAATGCCCCGCCCCTAGTGGCCATGTTTTTAAAGCAACCAAAACCATTTTTAAACTCATCCAAGATATCATTGGGACAAATCTTCTGACCAAGTTTCATGATGATCGGAAAATAAATGTGACCTCTAGAGTGTTAACGAGGTTTAACTATAGCCATATTAGGAAAATAGCCCCGCCCCTGTGGTGGCCATGTTTTTTAACCAACGGGCATTATTATTAAACTCTTCCAAGAAATTATTTGGATGAATCTTCTGACCGAGTTTCATGAAGATCGGACTATAAATGTGGCCTCTAGAGTGTTAACAAGATTTTACTATAGCCTTATATAGCAATATAAGGAAAAATGCCCCGCCCCTTTGCCGCCATGTTTTTCAAGCAAATGTAACCATTTTCAAACTTATTCAAGACGTCATTAAGACAAATCTTCTGACCATATTTCATCAAGATTGGACAATAAATGTGGCCTCTAGAGTGTTAACAAGGTTTTACTATATATAGCCATATAAGGAAAAATGCCCCTCCCCTGGCGGCCATGTTTTTAAACCAACCGGCATCATTTTCAAACTAATCCAAGATATTATTGGGATGAATCTTCTGACCAAGTTTTATGAAGATCAGACAATAAATGTGGCCTCTAGAGTGTTAACAAGATTTTACTATAGCCATTTAAGGAAAAATGCCCCGCCCCATGGCAGCCATGTTTTTCAAGCAAACGTAACCATTGTTGAACTCATCCAAGATATCATTAAAACCAATCTTCTGACCAAATTTTATGAAGATTGAACAATAAATGTGGCCTCTAGAGAGTTAACAGGGCAAATGTTGACGCTGCACAATGCACAATGGACAACGAACAAAAAGCGATCACAAAAGCTCACCATTAGCATGTTGTGCTCAGGTGAGCTAAAAAAGATTTCTCCACAAACATGAAATGTTGTGGTATTTTCATCATAAAATTATAACATTTTTATGCTGACAAGCCTATGAGTGACAGACCACCAGATCAAAAGAGTGATTCATATGTACCATCCCAGCCTCAGAATATACGGAAACAATTGTTATTCTGAGGAAAGTGTTGTTGAGCTGAATATGGAGACCAAAGAAATAACCTACTGATACTATCAGTAAAATATGCTACATATAAGACATAGAAAAGATCACTTTATAAATACTTAATACTTAATAACCTCTACTTACGTTTAAAGAATAGTAGTGAAAATATAAGTCCAATACCAGCACCAGTCACTGAAAAGGAGAATAAACAAACATACAGAAAACAAATCTCCGTTAATTCTGCCTAATGCAATAAGTGACTTATCTAAAATGCTTTTAAAATTGACAATCAGCATGAATTTGTATTAATATTTATCCACACGTTTCAATATAAACCATAACTTTATGAAGCGCCAAATAAAAAAATATTAAAAGGACCACGTTAAGCATTTGTAGCCAGAACTAATCCCTAAAAAGGATTTTTAACTTTTTAAATACATAATAAAATGTTGCACTGATTAAAATTTGTAAAATTCCTGAAAATAATTCTTAATTACTTATGGCAGTGTTCTCCAGAAAAATTTCAGAAGCCAGTTATATTTTAAAAGTAGCCGGCGACTATGCAATAAAGCTGGTGTATTTCAAATGATTTTTTGGGGGACGGTAGCCGTCATCTAGATAAAATGTAACTAGTTAAATCGCTGGCTGCCAGTGCTTCCGGAGAACACTGCTTAAGTTATTCCACTGTGCTTTCGGTTCTTTAACCAAAGCATGCGCTCACGGTTAATCTAGCTGCATGTACCTTTAGTTATGTTAGTGAAATGAAATACTCGGAAAGCATTGCGTGTTAAGTCATCACAACAGCCTCAATCTTAATGTTAACAAAATTATCGATACCAGGAGAAGTTGGATATTGAGATATTGTATGATACAGTCAAGTTACCATTACCGGATCAGAAGTGTAATTAAGTTGTTCTGGTGAAAGGCAATACGTGTTTTGAGACTTCTTTTACACCAGTTTGATTAAATATTACCTTTGCTTACTAATTCAGCACATAATTTTATTTTTAAACGCAGGCAAAATGAATATGTGATATCTTTTTTTTTCCCCACAGAATTCAAGCATTAACGGATCAGTTGTAGCCATAACAGATCAGGTGTTGGAAACCACTCAGGGGTGCATATAACACGCTATTTGAACTGGCGAAACATGAAATGTGTTGTTTACAATGACCAAGTCACATTGACAGTTATAAATTCAGGGCCCTCTCTTGCTGCCAGTAGAAGCCATCCACATCCCTCATGAGGGGGAATTTTTGCACTGATTACCTTGTATGTTGTTCTTTTTTAATTAGTCTCTCATTACTTCTTTTTTTGTGTACATGTTTGCACTATATTCATAGCTTTTTTTAATAACTTAGTATATTTGACACTCATATAAGACTTTACTGTAATGATGTATTATAAAGTGAATGTCAATGAACATGTATAATAAAGAGGTGAAACTTCTATTGGTCCAGCAGTATTTCTCTCCTATTTTACACACATACATGGTCCTTTATTTATGGCAAGGTACCATTATCAGTGCTTAAATCAGGGCTTTCCTTAGACCTCAAATCTCAAGAGTCAAGGACTCTTGGGACCATATTTACAAGAGTCAAAATCAAACTTATAAGAGTCCTAATAATAACGCAGGAGAGTCAATGATTTTTTTGCAATTTAAGCAAATTACTGAGATATAATTAAAAAAAAGCAACAAATTAAAAGATATGTTAACATTTATTTCTTACATTGTACTGTCACTACAACACTATGCATTTAAACACAATATCTCAATGATTAATAAATACAAAACATGTATTCTAATACAACATTTACTTCATGTATACAGCAGAGTAATATGTCATATGTTCTAAACAACATCTCAAAGAGTAATATGTCATATCATGTCTTACACAACATCTCAGAGAGCAATATGTCATATGTCCTACAAAACATCTCAAAGATTACATACAAAATATGTATTCTAATACAACATTTACTTCATGTATACAGCAAAACAAAATGTCATATGTCCTACAAACTAACAATCATTTGAGCAAATAAATCAATCATTCATGCATTTAAAGAGTGATCTCAAATGGGTGCCCTAGTAAAGAAAAGGTAATAAAACAACACTATGACTACACACACACACAACTAGCATAAAACAAGCAAACTATCAATTTCTTCTCTTGCACATGTACTGAAACCTGCGCAGCACATTCTGGGATGGTATAACAGATTCTGGGATCCAATAACTTTGTTTGACCGTTTCGCTTGGCTATTAAATTAAGAATGAAATACAAAATGTTTTTAAAAAAACATTTCCGCTGGCTATCACAAAAAAACATACCGGTGGCACCTTAACACAATAGCCTATTTAAATCGGTAAACTATAAAAGGAAATTATTTCTACTCACCGATAAAGGTGCCTCCATATTTAATCTTATTAAAAATTCCGACACCCTTTAATTATTTCATGTGCCATCTTCACTGAAGACGTGCGACAAACACGCCGTTTTCTATGCCTTCTCAAACGGTCAATTATTACACCTACATGTATTTTGTAATCAATTAGCACATGCGAAAATTGTCACTTTGCCACAAGGTCAGTTATATCGGTTCTATAGTTATTTTTAGCAACTTTGATGCAAAGTGTGTAATTTGACGTTGTAGACAGTACATATGACAGCATAACTTTTGCGCGCCTTTGAATTGAGCAAACATGAAGTAAAACAGTGATGGGTGCATTCAGCTTTGGAAATACATTCTGACATACTCTGGAAATATCTCAAAATATGCTTTACAGTGTACTGTGGATATGGATGTTATTATTTTATATAGAATATTATTAAAACTGACCCGGATGAGTCCATTCTGTTTTGGGGGGTTTATATAGGTCTTCTTAAATACTCTGAGCTTTTATGAGTACATACGTACAGCTCAGAGGGTCAATACCTGGGAGTTGGATTATTACAACTAGGTGAGTTTAATACACGTCTTTTCCTCAAACAGCTGATAACAAACGCTATGATAAATAATGGAAAGTTAATACATGCATCATCGCACCAGCAGTGCTTTAATTGGTCAATACTAGATTTCTCAATTGACCAAACTCCGCCTACTGGGTGGACTTGTGCCTCGATGATTGGAAGCGGGCGTTAACGATTAGCGTCTACTAAATGAGATACTCCGCCCCGAGCCAATTATCGCTTAGTCTTAACAACTTTTGATCTCGTTGACGCAAGTCGGTATATTCCCCCGGGTCAAATGTGACGCATGACATAATTTTCTCATGAGTCAAAAAGGTGTCTTCTTTAATTTTCAAGCGTCAAAACCCGGGAGCTCGGGTCAAAGGAAAGCCCTGGCTTAAATAATCATTGAAAGTTTTTTTACTCAGCGAATGTTTAAAAAAAAATATGAACTGTTGGATAAGAACATGACTCTGATGCCGCGGTTGCCGCGGTCTCGAATGCATATGTGTAACACTCTGTTTCATAAATTTACACAGACCATTGTTCATATACAATTTCCATCGAATTGTCATTTGATGACGTGGTTGCCCATGTCTGTGTGTGACTGTTTGTTTGGTTTTTATTAATACTATCTAATGCAGTTTGTTTAAAAAGAAAATCTATTTATTTTGTAGGACAAAATGTTTGTTTTTTTGTAAGCTTTTTTTAGGTATGACTTAGCTTTGTGTGACATTTTATTATCCCGAAACGGTGTAGATGTACAAATCATGCAGGTGAGCGAAACATACTATTTCCCGTCTACAGCTGTATGGATTAGGCTAGAAAACACAATATCTGTTTAGCGTAACGGGTTTTGCGGGTTTTTTTAAATATTTTTTTCTATGGGGAGTTTTTTTCCACAAAATAGGGGGAAAAAATATACTTTTTTCATAGGAAATCCGCCAATAAAAACAGCAAATCGAGGGCCTTGAAATTATATTCATTTGTAAATAGTTTTCTATATGTGATCTTGTATCCACACTTTACGCATGGTGTTCTTGTTTGAATAATCTGTTGAAAATCCTAAAAAGATCAAAAAGATATGGGCATCTTATAAACCATGTTAATTGTTGGAATCATAACTTATCTAATCAACGATATTGAACATGGAACAAAAATAAAACATTTAGATTGAGATCATTTATTGTAAGAATCAACAAGATTTGCATATGTTTTAATTTAATATATTATCAATACACATATTATCATGCTTGATCCGTTATTGCCCTAATTGTTCATTTCATTAAAGGTATTGCAAAATCTTCACACAAATAAAAACTGAAATGGACTTTTGCAGGCAGAAAAACTAATAAATGGCCTTTAAATTAATGTGTAAACTTCTTACTTTCCAACAGAGTTATAGCATGTGGCCGTGAAAAATGTTCAACCTCGATTTGGAAATGAGACGGAAGTCAACAAAGTCGTATATGCATGTCAGCAAAACGTACCGAAATGTTTGACAAAGAGTAGCTCCGAATACCACTCAATCAATGTGTTTAAAGAACATGCCTTGAAGATGGGGTGTGAATAATATCATCTAAATATGTCAACTTTTTATCGCAATACACAGTCATGAACATCAAA
Source organism: Dreissena polymorpha (assembly GCF_020536995.1). NCBI lineage: Eukaryota > Metazoa > Mollusca > Bivalvia > Myida > Dreissenidae > Dreissena > Dreissena polymorpha. The sequence goes on along the minus strand of NC_068359.1, from coordinate 120,421,757 downwards.
GTGATCCGCTATGGGTAATGCTCCGGTAATGGTAACTTGACTGTACTACGCGGAATATGAAATACTTTTCCCTTCTGGCGCTCAGCAATAATTAAATATGATCAATCATCAACTAAGAAACCCATTCACATGCATATTTATTATTTTCTTGTCGACACATTTACAGCTAACCTTGACAATGACATTTGACAGAATCGAAAGCATAACATCGAACCGGCGAATTTTTGAGAAACGTAAACGCTAAAAGTTTACATAAAATAATAATGACATTATGGTAGCAGTATTACATCTACATTTGAATGCATATTTAAATGCATACCAAGTTTCAAACCGGTGTCTGTAAGGCAACGATCCCATTTTTGTCCCAACACATCTTCTGATCGTACGGTGTTGTCAGCCATTTTGAAATTGACGAAATATTGTATCGCTGTCAGACAAGGACGAGTTGGGTCGAAGGCAAACGGTTTGTCGTAAATTAGGCTGGTTCCGTGAGTATAGTTCTTACAAAGGGGAAGTTTGTAATTTAGCGGTAAAACTGGCGGACACAGTTACCAATCTTTATTATGGTGGGATACGTCATAAGACAGACTTTCGCATGGCCCGGATCATTTATATTATAAACATTCAAAATACTACATGGGTCCTTTTAAAACCCGATAGTCTTTATTTAAGGGAAGTTACCGATTGCCAATACAATTAAGTTGTATATATAGAATAATACATTAAGCAAAAAACAAATTAAACTGGAGTCACCACCATAGAACGCCATATAAAGTAGAATAAAGGTTTGTTTAGTTATATTGTTCAATTTGTTTTGTATCTGTTTTCCTCAACTGACCGAAAGAGATCAACTTTATTGAATCACGACATAGTCAGGCCAATATTCACTTTGACACCTTAAACATTACTACAAAAGGTATTTTGACTGATTATGGTAAGGTTAAAGGAACTTTATGACATATCAAAAGTTTACCGAAATCGAACCTCCGCCAAAAAATCCAGATGGCCACCAAAACCTTTTTATGATCATAACTATGTTACTACACACTCAAATTTGATGGTGTTGGTGTCTATACATAGGTAACGGGGGTCAAAGAACACTTTAAGATAATTTCACATAGTGCAAGTTTATTATGTAACATAAAAAACCTACATGGCGTCCAAAAATAGCCACATGAACAATAAGAAAAAACACAGAACCATGACGTCTCTCAAAGTAAAGGTGGTCTAACTCGCGACAGTTGGATGACCGAGAAAATACAAAGCCTTTGGACCCTATCTGCAACGTAACATCCGAGGACAAGGTGCGATGCTGGATTTCTCAGGATGTCAAATAAGTGAGTGTACGATATTTCGGAGTGTACGATATTTCGGACTGACTGCATAACATGTTGCTGTATCGAAAGCAATCATATCAAGCGTTGTTAAAAGAAATTTAAAGCAATTCACACCCGGATTTTTCAATACTAATTTGCAGTTTCAAACACGCCACTGTCAAGACCGTGATAAAGCGAAGAATTTCGGACAGATTGCGTAAGCTTGATAAATCTGGACTTTAGACTGGTGCTATGGGACATTCATTCTTTGCTATCATCTGGTAGTCATTTTTAAGCTTTTTCGTTTGTGTCATAGCATTTGCTAGTTTGGCTATCCTTTAATCAAGTTATAAAACAAGATGTTGATAACTTGAACTTGTATAACACTCGTTCATAATACATTTACTGCATACCTGTAAGTGTCAATATCTAATACGAAAGAAAATATAAAATATATTAGTAACTCTTTTGCACCACACCTTTTGTCAACCGAATAAACAACATACCTACTTACTGGAGCAAAGCCAATTACATCACATCCGTCTGGTCTGCATCAGTATATTTAAACCATGGATGGAGTGAACATATGACGTCACATTATGTTGATATGCAAGACGTCGGACATACCTGGACGAATGACGAAGTAGTGTTACCCTGCAATGGCTAATTTCAAGCAGGTGCAAAACTCGAGAATTAGCAACCCAAAACGCAACGGAACCTTTAGACGACTGGCATCAAGATGAACAAACCGATACAACGAACGATGCATTTAAATAAACGTAGATATAATGTAGTAAATTCACGAAACAAATTGTGGTCTCGTTAGCGGAGAGCGTAGATTTTGACAAGACTTGCGGATGCGCAAACTGGTCTGGAACTGCGCTGTCCGCATGGTTAATAATCCGGATATACTATACAGATATCTTGATATGAATTGTGGCATCCGTTGAAATTCATAGTGAAAATGCATGCATATGATATTGTATGAAGCACAAATATGGTAACCAAATACAGTAATTTTATATAAAATACTCTGAAGTTAATTTGATAACATGGGCAATTAAACTATACGGCGGCAATGTTACGTCAATGCTTACTTCTAGTATATAATGTACAAGTGTAGAACAGGCCCTGTTTTTTTTATTTCAGTCTGTCCCATTTTGGGGATCTTGGCCGGTGGTCTGATCACAACTGCTATAATTGCTGTCACTTCATACGTCGTCGTCACATGGTAGGTCACACTTCATTTTTTTTAACACATTTGTGTACAGATACAATTAAATAATGTTTCGACAACAGTTTGTCATTCTCATTTTCGCAGTGAAATATCATATACAATTTGATTTCGAATTTTCTATCTAAACTTCAAATACTACAACACATTTTGTAAAATTAAATGTCTGTTTTCAATAGAAAATTAAATAAATTATTCACACTATCGAGCTTATTATATGTGAATGTGTTTTACACATCGAATACATGTATACTCAAATTAAAAGTCACACATATAATGGTAAATTCACATGAGAGTGTGCAGTGCAACAAATACCAATCGACATTACGGAAAATCTTAATCTATATTTGACGCAAAATATTTTAGAGCTGAAAGACCTTAAGTTACAGAACTCATATATGCAAGTAACGAAGTCAAAATGTATGCTGAAATCGGAGCATTTGAACAATCTAAATGTCAGAAAAGGTTAGGCAATGACAAGGCATGACACCAGATCACATTTAATGGCAAAGCTGGTTAAGAGAACTTTAATGCACATATCAGCATGTTTCTAGTACAAGAGTGCTATATCGACCATCTTTACAACCGCACTTACGCAGGGGATTGTTCCCGGTTTCAAAATAAAAATTCCACCAGCAGTTGATGTTGCCAAAATCATACTACACCTATACGTTTGATACGGTTTACATAATCAGTTAATATGTCATTATTGATGTTAATTGCACGGGTAACATACCTTTCCCCTACAGATCATTACTTGGAGGGAACGGTTCGGCCTTCAACAGTGACCATTAATATATGATTGGACAACGTGTGTTTGTTTTGAAATCTCTTTTTTAAATGTGAAATTTTGGCAATAGTGTCGTCTTTCAAAAGCCTGAGAGTTGGGTGGGGAACATCCTTTGACATTATTTTTTAAGTCATCATTAAAGTTTTGATCGCGGACTGATTCGAAAACTGAACTTTTATATGATAAACGACCGCCTATGTCAACCAAATTGAACGACGATTTAATAGGTACTGTAGGAATCAGTCGTAATATAATTCTTTTCCATCTGTCCTACCGTAAAATAAAAGCTAGAGAATACAAGAATAAAGCAATTAGTTTACAATCTTTCTGCTACTGATTGGTGATTGGATTGCAACGGTGTTTTAATGATGCGTTAGCGGTTCAGTTTAGCAGTTTAGAAGAGCCCTATTTTTATTTGCATTGCTCTAATATGTGTTAACTTCAAACCCGTTTATTTAAGCTCTTTACAATTGACAGCCTAAAACTAATGCCTTGGTAGAACACGAATTTTGTGATTTTGGGGGGATGGGAATCTAAAAACGCTCCCACAATTGGATTCGAATTAACGACCTCCTGTTTGCTAGGTGGACACCATATCCACTACGCCGCAGCGAACTCACTGTGTATGCTTGGAAATAGGTCAACAGATGCATACATCAATCGGTCATGGCATTTCATCAGTTAAAATACCAGTTAACAAATAAAATGCGATTTGCTTTTAGATTTTCGAACAATATTTTAACAGTTATGTATTTATGTGTTATCATTTCATGAAATACACTGAAAACCTGCGGTTTGGGTTTCTGATAGACTCTTCATTAATCATACAATAAAACATATTTGCTTTATTTAGTTCTGTTAATGAAATATAACGTAAAATAACAGAGACTTTTTTCAGATTTATTAAAAACATCTACAATGGCACAAACTTTTCGAGCAAGATCTGTGGGTGACATTTATAAATGAGCCGCGCTCTGTGAAAAGGGGTTTCAATGCATGTGCGTAAAGTGACGTTACAGATTACCTGTGCAGTCCGCACAGGCTAATCAGGGGCGACGCGTTCCGTCTGAACTTGAATTTTGCTAAGAAAATACTTAATTACAACGAAAAATATCATAAAAGCTGACAGTGTCATCCCTGATTCTCCTGTGCGGACTGCACAGGCTAATATGAGGCGACATTTTACGCACATGCATTAAACCCCATTTTCACAAAGCACCGCCCATATCACGAAATAACATCAAAACATTATTACACCTCCTATAAACTATGTGGTATGTGATATAACAAAACACAAAACAAACAAAACACGTGCATGGGATCCAAATCTCTAATAGAAAACGGCGACATTTGAGATACTTTGAACTGCAATGTCGGTACATATACATCTCATACAAACATGTGTTTCATAAAACAAATATTTCGATTTTTTGTTTCGATTTCAAACAGCTCACATCGAAGTAAACATGTACGTAAGCGATACAAAATAACATTTATTTGGAAAAATACAAGCAATTGGCAATTCAGATATTGGCAATTCAGATTCCTCCAATCATAGATTACTATATAAAAGTGTATGTTATTAAAATATAGTAAATACATGTTGATTACGTCCATTAAATATAGAATTCGTTTGTATTTTTGTACTGTGATTTGATTTATTTAAATTATTACATATAATACAAATCAGTTTTGGTTGCTGAATAGCATTCACACACACTTACACATACACTGTGCTGTTTAAGAAACAGAACCAAAATGCACACAGATTTGAATTGTTTTAAATATTCAAAAAATCCCATAGGCATATGAAGCTCACATTATAAAAATGACAATGTGCTTCTACACTGACTAGCTTAGTGGATGTGGACGCAGGCGTACAGACAAACAGAAAAATACTGATTTTATGAGGCAAAAGATCAAGCACGCTGATAAAACGATATAAATATTCAGTCATAAACAGTATACCTTCTAACATAAATTAAATAAATATTCTATCTACATCTGCTACATGCATAATGTGTAAAACTATTTAATATGTGATATCACAGTACGTTTTACCAAGTCTCTCGTGACAATTATTTAGAAATAAAATGACCATAAAAACGAGTTCAGCTAAAAATTGAAGTGCGGTCATGGAATTTAACATTGAGAAATGTATAGCAACAGAGTATATAAGACATGCAGTTAGAAGCGCGCGCGTGCGCGTGTGTGTGTGTGTGGGGGGGGGGGCGGTAACATCAGGCAGGGATAAACTTCCAAACGTCTTCAGTTGTCTTTCTGAACAGTTCCTATCTTAAACATGACTAACAACAATGTGTAACTCACAATGCTAATATTATTATTCATACATCTCAACCGAATTATTATGAAACTTATATCACCACGAGTTTGTTTCTTGATAATATTTCCCGAATCTACACCCTTAATGCTTAATCGTTACATCGAGCAATATCACAATAATGAGTTGTTTACGACTAACTGTTAATAAGACATTTGTAATAATGATGTATACACTATATTCAAATAAAGTTAGAGGTAATAAAACAAGAATGACGGACGGATTAAATAACAACAATTCCTTATAATATTTATAACTAAGCACCAAGTTTATAATAGTGGCAGGCACAGCATAAAATGTACTGTATCCAATAAAATTTGGATGTCAATACTTTGTAAGTATGAATATAATACAGTAAACACCAATACCTCACAAAACGCACATAAAAAGCGGAGATTCAAAAGAACAGCCAAACCAATATTCGTCCCCTCTTCAGTAATGCCCATGTCGTATTCACATTGGTTCCTGTCATACGCAATTGTTTTTATCGGAACGCGCTGATTATCTAAAGCAATCGATGGGCTGTGACGTTATGATATGTCGTTCAAAATATTGTTAAACAAGACATGTGTCCATCGGGAACAGATGCACCCATTTTCTTTTTTTTCTAAAAAATGTTACAGAAAGCTGCTTCATAGTGAAAATTGACCTTTGACTTCTTCGTGTCCTCTTTGTCCTCTTCGTGTGACCTTGACATTTGTGGTTGAGAGACGAGTGTTACACGTGACACATCATCTTGTGAAGGTTGACATTTGTGCGAACTGTTTTACACAGACGCACAGACAGACGGAAAAAGCGACTTTGATACGCCGACTTCTACAGACAGAGGCATACACATATATATTACCGTGACATTTTGAGCACTTCAATATTTGTTTTCACACTATCATTGAACGGCATTTTTTTTCAGGAACTACTTAACTGAACAATTATTCAAAAATGTTTCTTATATATATGATATTATCTTAAAACCCTGCAGCGGACGAGGTCGTCTCTAGAACTACTTTGTTCGACAGTCTACATTCGCCACGCAAATTATACGCCAATATCACAAACTCGTATTCCGAATTCGGCTCTAGTCCGAAAACCCGATGATCTTCCCGCCCGTACATAGAAATGCACTTCCAAACCCGGTTTTGGGGCGATTGTCGATATAACAGGAAATGCGAGATTTTCTGCTCCGAGGCGACATCCACGGGACTGGACGAGAAGATTTGAATAGAAGACGTGAAACGCTTGCAGAGCCGCTCGATAATCACAGGCGCTGAAATACGTTAGAGTTTATTTGATTTATGAATCGTATGCCGAATAACTTGGTTTACAAATTAAAAAGCCTGCCTTTAAGATTTATAAAGATGTATTTAATAAAACTATGGTGCGTTAAATGTAATTGAATATACATGCAATTTAATGGAGACAAACGTTACGTCTGTTAGGTTGGTAAAGGATGTGTATGTATGTTTCATTTTTTCCAATCTGCAAAAACGACATAATAACAGAGGAGTGCAAATCCAAAGAAACAAAAAATGCATTTGAACATAATTCACTGGTCCTTGATTTGTTATTAAATTTAAAATAACTTGCACGTTATGTCTCCCACACGTTCTGTGATCAGGGTATGTCATATCTTACCAGGTATGACATTCTCTCCCTCGGCTAGGGTGGTGCACTGGACGACCTCGGAACTTCCAGACCTCCCGGCAGCATTTCCGGAGCTCAGGCAGAAGTAGTAGGTCGTGGAGCGACACAGATTCTCCAGTAAAAGCACCAATATTCCGGAAGCGTTCGCGGAGATCTTCGTGGAGCAGCTGTCCTCGACGCAGTTTTTCACTACCACCGTTTCCTAGAACAAAAACGGCGATAGTGAATGAGACGCTCGATTAAATGTGTGAGATAAAACGAAAACTCAATCAAGTGGGCCGTGCTCTGTGAAAAAAGGGTTTAATGCATGATCGTAACCAGCATTAAACCTTCTTTCACAGAGCACTGTCGGACCGTATTTGGTACAAAAACGAATATGGTACAAGTTTGTACCATATTCGGCCGAATATGGTACAACTGTCTAATTGTACCATATACGTATCTGCAGTTTTGGGGTAAAATGCCTGACCGAATATGGTACAAACTTGTACCATATTCGGATGAAAAATGTACCACATTCGTTCCGAATATGATACACACTCATCATCGTAATCATCATCATCATCATCATCGTTATCTCATCATCATCATCATCATCATCATCATCATCGTTATCTCATCATCATCATCATCATCATCATCATCATCATCATCATCATCATCATCATCATCACATCAATTATCAACACCCCAATGATCATCATCGTTGTTATCTTTACCAACACCACCATCATCATCACCATCAAAACCAACATCATCATATCCATTATCATGATCGTAATGGTGATCACAAAAGTTTTTTTTGTGATGATAATGACAGCGATGTTTTCGGTCGATAATGAGGATGTTGTGATGATGATGACGACGATGAGAATATCATCATCATCATCGGCCAATAAACATCGCCATCATCATCATCACAAATATTTTGTTATCATATCATCATTATCATCATCGTCGGCCGATAAACATCGCCGTCATCATCATCTAAAAACTTATCATCATCATTATAACCATCATCATCGTCCGATAAACATCGCTGTCATCATCATCCCAAAACGTTTGTTATCATCATCATCATCATCATTATCATCATCATCATCATCATCACCACAATCATCAAACCCCAATCATCATAACCACTGTCATCATCATCACCACCACCATCATCATCACAATTTTTTTACCATCATCATCATCACAAATGTTTTGTCATCATCATCATCACATATTCATTTTACATTTTGTATTTTATAATTTGTTTCATTCAAGAGATTCAACAAACTTGTACTTTTTTCATTTATTGGTATACTGACAGGATTTTTCAAAGTAATATTGAAGAACATAGAACAGCATTTAAATTTTAATCCAACTGTAGCATTTTGACAGGACATAATATACATATATACATTCATTTTAGTAGCAGCCAAAATATCCCAAATGTGCTTCGTAAAAAGTTACCAGTAAATGAGCAAATGACAACAAATTTCCGGTAGAAGAACATAATCATCAATCACAAAAATAACATAACAGGTTTCCAAACACCGATATACATGTATATTTCACCTGTAATGTCTGTACATGACATCTATGATATCATACCAACCGATTCCACTAACACGCAAACGCAGCCATGCGTTTGCCCATTTTGGCCCCTTGATGATTTCTTTTATTGCCGAAATAAGACCGCTGTTTCTGCCCGCTCTTGTTAATAGGAAACGAACGCTAACAGGATTTCTGTTACTAGTATCTAGTCCAATATCCGGCCGAATGTAAATTCTAGGTGTTTGCAAACTCATTGATATTATTAAATCTCTAAAGGGTTTGCCGACCTTCGCCAACACAAACTGGATTGACGGGTTTGATTGTATGCAGAACTTAAAAATTTCAACTTGAATGTGAAGTGGTAACATCAGAAATGGAAAAGTCGTTCGCTTCTGTGCCCTCCTATTGTTTATCATATCTTGAAGCTCTTTCAGGGCTGAACACACAGAGACGTCACCGTTGTCGCCAGAGTCACCGTTGTCGCCGGAGTCACCGTTGTCGCCAGACGCAGCGTTGTCGCCGGAGTCACCGTTGTCGCCGGAGTCACCGTTGTCGCTGGAGTCACCGTTGTCGCCGGAGTCACCGTTGTCGCAAGAGTCACCGTTGTCGCCAGACGCAGCGTTGTCGCCAGATGCAGTGTTGTCGCCAGACGCAGCGTTGTCGCCGGAGTCACCGTTGTCGCCAGACGCAGCGTTGTCGCCGGAGTCACCGTTGTCGCCGGAGTCACCGTTGTCGCTGGAGTCACCGTTGTCGCCGGAGTCACCGTTGTCGCAAGAGTCACCGTTGTCGCCAGACGCAGCGTTGTCGCCAGATGCAGTGTTGTCGCCAGACGCAGCGGTGTCGCCGGAGTCACCGTTGTCGCCAGAGTCACCGTTGTCGCCAGACGCAGCGTTGTCGCCTGACGCAGCGTTGTCGCCAGACGCAGCGCTGTCGCCAGAGTCACCGTTGTCATACGACTGTTCTAAGCGTGATATTATGTCCTTGTACACGCGTTGATTGATACGGATACTAACGTAATGCATGCCAAATCCTTCTGGGAAATACCCCAATGCAATTGTTCCAACATCACCATCGAACTTTCCATCTGCTGACACAATTGATGAGTGTTCTAGTCCTCGGGTAGAAACTACCAGGCACTGCAAATTATATTCTCTCATAAGTGCAATGAGCGTGAGGTTGTCGCCGTATGTCCCATTCTTAGACATATTCTTAACGTATTCATCAAATGTTTCATCATAGACAAAAGTTTCATAGAAATATCTGTTTTCTACAATGTGATGGACTGCTTCCTTACGTAAAGCATCTACGTCTTTGTATATACCAATTTTACCAAGTTGATGCGATATAGCAGCAAATTGACAATTTCCATCCGGATTTGGGTCCATGGCAATATTCACCCCATCCAACAACTGCAGATTTTCATGGTGTGTTAAAACATGATAGTACTTAGTTCTGTGATTTTGTTTCTCTGAGCGGTTCTGTTTTAATGAATGTTTTTTAATTTTTCGTTGTTTCTCTAACGCAACAGTTAGGCTAGTCATGTTTTCGACCCCAACCGATTTGCTTACGAATCCAAGTTCGGGTTTGTTCGGTACTTGAAATGACACGATATAAACACCATTTCGTTTTACTTTTTCTACCTTGCCTTCGATAACATATCTTTTGGTTGGCACCCTGGATTTTCGAAAGGGATAGCGAATTAATACTGTCTCTCCTACTTTGTACTTGCTTGGGGAAGTTGCGTTTTTCAACAGCGACCTGTAAGCCTTTTTATTTGCTCGCCGTATGGTTTTCTTTATTTCACGAGAACTATGACGTTCTTTGGTAAAAACATGACTTCTTCCGTAGTAGGCTTCAAAGGGCGTGAGACCCCCAAGAACTCGTTTGAAACTTGTGTTTATGGCATAGGCTAAATCTTGAAGCCCTTCGACCCAGTTAAATCCACGTTTACTTTTTGTTGCAAATAGAATCTTGGCCTTTATAACACTGTTTGACCTTTCACACTTGCCCTGTGATTGAGGATGATACGGCCTACTATTGATCATTTTGATGTTGTACTTGTTCAACAAAAGTTTCATACTAGGGCCTTTAAATTCCAGTCCGTTGTCACATTGGATGATGTCAGGGGCAAGGTTAACCATCAACACGTCCTCTAATGCCTTTGCAACTTCACGCGAACTCTTCGTTTTCAGGGGTTTTGGCATAACGTACCTAGAATAAACGTCCACGACTTGTAGAATATAACTGTATGTGGACCCCTTGTAGCTAACACTTTGATTTTTCATGTTAATTATGTCAATCTGCCATCTTTTGCCTGGTTCCTCTTCTGTAATTGTCTTTGGCTTTGGCTTGTTTGTAAATCTCGGATACTTCTCATGGTAATACTTGCTATTGTACAGTATTTCAAGGATAGCTTGTTCCGAGAACCCCGTGTAATTTACTTTCAGTTTGTTGTAAATAACCCTTGCTCCACATCCTTTGTTTTCCATGAACATCTTCTCAACAAATCTAGGAAGATCTTCTTTCACAAGGACTTGCTTTCCGCCACACAATAAAGAACCCCGGTCACCAAGCTCGAAGTCCTTACGTTTTCTAATCATGGCCAAACAATTATTCTCTTCAGGTGTCCGTTTCTTCACAGGGACATCGAACGATCCGTTTAAACATCTGACAATAATGTCGTACTTCGACCTGGGCAAGCACCCTAATTGCTTCCTTTTTCTCCTAATTGCTTCCTTCATCTGAAATAATATAATAAGTTATTATACATTTATACTTCATTAGTTAATAGAGCTTGTATTGAACACCGCGTGTCGAAAACGAATGTCTCACGACATGAGCTGAGCTAAAATCACTCGTCTGATAGCTCCGCTAAAATTTACAATCCGAACTTCCGGGCAATATGCGCAATGAAAGTAGCAAGTACTTCATGTAAAGTTTCATTGAAATCCAACCGAATTCAAATTCAGGGGAAAAATAGCGGGCAAACTTATGGCGGTCAACGGACAAACGGTCTGTAGAAACCAATGCTACGTGGATGGAAGGGATATAAAGAAGGGGCCCTGGGGGCCTAGGTCGCTCACCAGAAGTCACGACTAGGCAGGGTTCGAAGGTCAAAGACCTATAAACTCCATAAAATTTAAAATGTTCAAATCTACAGATTACAGGAGCTCGATCTGATTTTGGTGGAAAATACACTTTCGAAAAAATGACTGTAGCTTAAATATTTTAGCAGTTTAGGAGTTACGCACCCGGAAGGAATGCCACGGACAATTGGATAGACGGACGGACAACTGCAAATGCACTCTGAGGGGGGGGGGGGGCATAAAACATAAAAATCAATGCATGTTAAAACATCAATGCATATTAAGACAACTGAAAATTAAAATTATGTACAGTACTTACTGTCAAGAATTCTTTTGAAGTTTGAAGAAAGTTTGGATTTCAATTCTTTCTAGTCGAAAATCACAACTTTTCTTGCCGACCGCCAAGTCAAATATGGTTACTGACTTCTGAGTAAGACTCGTGTGCAAAATTCCCTCCTTTTTAAAGCGGCACGTTATCAAAGAAAAAATCGGAAACTTCAAAGCTTTGTCGGCTTCTCAGCAATATGACGTCGGAACGACAAATCAACTTTACAAAGTAATGTTTAGGAATACAGTCACACCTGTCTAAAGCAGCCAGTCAAACATCCTTATTTTTGGAGAGATATATTCATTTAAAAGAGCTCAAAATCTCTTAAATCGGATTTTGGTGAAAATACACTTTCGAAAAAAAAAGTTTTAAAAATTTGAAAATTGCTATTAATGATCTCCACGAAAGTATCTGGCCCGCCCGGGAATCGAACCAATCTGACGCGCAACCGACTGAGCTAGCCGGCGAAACAGTTACACAACCAGCAAAATCCATGTAAAGTGTGGTTAGGTTAGCTGTTTCTGTTACTGCTAGTTACGACGACGACGACGACGACGACGACGACGACGACGATGATGATGATGATGATGATGATGATGATGATGATGATGATACTTTTGTCACTTCCAATATTAGGTTAATACAATGTATTTGAGTTTGAAAAAAAGTTTACACATCGGCAGACTATTTCATTTATTAAGAAATACATAATTTATGTACCATATACGTAGGCCATTTTCATTTTTATGAGTTTTTTTGGTATGTACCAAATACGTTTTGGCGAGCATAGAAAAACTTATTCCAACCGAATATGGTACAATGTTTGTACCATATTCGGTCGAAAATTGTACCATCTTCGGTCCGAGTATGGTACATTTGTACCATATTCGGCCGAATATGGTACAAATGTACCATATTCGTTTTTGTACCAAATACGGTCCGACAGAGCACAGCCCAAGTCTTTTTGACCGATCCGCGAATCAAACAGAAATAAAATTGCCGACGCCAAAGTCCAAAGAATTTTCCAATAACACTAAATATCTTGCCGACCTATATGGACAAGTATAATGTAAGTGGTCAACAGTAAATGTCGACATGATGTTTTACTTGTTTTATTGGATTATTTATTACCAAATTGCACGGCCTTAAGCAAGATGTAAATGAGTGGCAAGCATCTTTAACCCATTTATGCCTAGTGGACTCTCCCATCCTTTTAAATTGGATCAATTTATTTCCAAAATTAGGGGTGTCTGGTATACTTTTTTCTATATTTAGATATTTTCTCACAGAAATTCCTTTAAGCAAACAGCGCAGACCCAGATGAGACGCCGCATTATGCGGCGTCTCTTCTGGGTCTACGCTGTTTGCAATGTCCTTTTTTCAGGACGCTAGGCATGAATGGGTTAATACGAGGCAAAGAAACATACTTGATGAACGCTTTAATTGTCGAAACCGGCTGAATCGATTTGCACTGGAGTAGCGACTAACTTTGTATAAATACAACGATAACCCGCATTATTAACAGGAACTGTCTCTATTGCCATGTTCACCCTTTTTCATAAACCTTCGTAAGTAATCAGTTAAACTTCTCTTCTTTAAAATAAAATGTAAATTTACGAGCGATAACTGGCCGAGGAAAGGTTATTTAAATTCCATGGCCTAATATCACGAACATACTTAAGTCAATATTCTGATTCAATTTTTGAGATGAGTTTGAGCCACATACTCAATTTGGTGTCCCCACATGTTTTTTCCAGTTGTGTGTTTGACTCAATCCTGAGTTTTTAAAAAGAATATCTGCATATTCTTATACCTGAGATTTGCGATTGTTTGTGCGTTGACATTTTAAAATCTCATTTTCTTTGTTGAGCATAACAATGGAATACGATACTGGGATCAGGTCTGTAAGTCATACATTCGAGTCAAGTTATAAGATGTTACCTCTAGCTGGATGTTCTTCTGTTCCTCTGAGCAGAAGTGCACCTCATACTGGTCCACCACCTCGTGGACGCTGCTCGGGGGGCACAGAGCCAACACCACGACGTTCTCACTGCGGGAGCAACGGGTCACGTCAACGATAGGCGTCGATGGAGCTATATATAGACATACGTGACGCATAAACTGGGGCTACACATAGACAAATGTGCGTATAATTGACGCTAAAACTCGATCTGCAAATAGGCGCAAGTGGGTATAATAGACCCTTAAACAAATATCGATGAGGCTGATTTTGAGCGGATCTATGGAGTAGTGGTAACACATACTATCACTTTAAGGTCACAGTTTCGATCTAACTTGAACACAACGCGTCTAGCGTTGGAACTATTTTAACATCCGAGAACGTGGATATTGGATGCGATTTTCACACTCCGCACTGTGTGCATTCGGAAATGACTCTTAAACAATAGCTTTGGGGAAGTTTTACTTTCGTGGTAATACCCACATTGTTCTATTACTTAAATATTTTAAGATATGTCGACAATATTGACCTGGTGCTCGTGAACTCCATCACATCAATAAATTTTACGCATGGATTGTTTCATATGTTTCGCAGCACATGTGTTTGTGTATGGACGTGGTCAATAATGGATAATTAATTTGCTATTTCATAGCTTACCTTAATGCAGTGAGATGTAGTATTTACAGAATGATAACATTGTGCAATACATGTGTATAGTGTAAAACAACTTTACACATAATTATGTAGCGTAGAATGTTTCAAATCAAATCAAAAGCAACTTACGACACAAAAAACTAAGTTCGCGCAATATGACTTTTTCACGTCTGCAGTCAACAACTTTCCCGTGTATCACTTCCATATCCGGCCCCTGCGCACCGGACGCATTCTCACAGTCAACAGACGCTTTGACGATCCTGCAAGTGTACACTTAAGTTATTATATGTGTACATTTTTTTGAAAAATGTTTGAAAAACTGGTTACTTTTATCGGAATATACTTTTTGTTCCATATCATTTGAATTATTATCGCGTTTAACATTGTTTCCCTTTTTACATGTACATATAGTTAATACAAAAGTTCCATATATAGAAATACAAAAGTTAAAATATACCTGTCATTGAGTGTGTTCGCTACCTGAAATAAAATTGAGAAAACTAAATGTATGAAATTGAAATTGAAACTGATACCTCTTTTATTGCTATTTTTACCAGATTTACGATTTGTTTAGCCGTTTTATTACAAAACACGAAATACCCGAAACAATTAATTATTGAGTAAAAAAAGAAAGGTATTTTTTTTATAATTTATTGTGATCGAAAAGAAAAGTACGTTTTTTTTCGTTAACACCGTATCCATCATTAGTGAAATTGATAACATCATCCACAAGATAGGGAAGGTTGATTGAAAAAAGAATCAACAACTGGTTGGGTTAAAAAGAGAGCCATCCAGAAAAAGGAGATTTAGATCTTTCAAAAACATGTGATCAGTGAACATATTTATAAATATCCTTCAGACATCAACTTGAAAAGAAAACTTCAAGATATTTCTGTAATTTATAACATTCAACAAATCTCATGCCAATCTGTGATCATGCGTTTTAAACATATAAATGTTTAAAACAAACACTTAATAGTAAAAATTAATGATGGCTATTAATTTCACCCTTGAAAAAAAGAAAACTTAAAAATTCGAAAAGAACATTTAAATGTGATGTTTTTTAGTTAAGCTTAAACAAAGATTCCCCAAAGGCGCGTATTGAGTTAAAAATACAATACTACCACATACTGTTTAAAGTAAAAAGTCCATGCAACCACATAACACATACGTACCTCAAGGAAGGGAACCTTATCCGACGTCATGACGTCATTGACGTAACTCTGAAGACCCTGGGACGCGCCGAGAACCTTCTCGAGCGTCTTGATGCTGTCCTCGAGTCCGGTCTGGTGGATCCTCTCCTCATACTCAAGGTCGCACAGGAAGTAGCTGCGCTTGTTCTCCACTTCCGCCAGGAGAGCGTCGCACTGCATGTTGATCTCGTCGCGACGCCGCGCGAGCACGTGCTGCATTGGCATGAGGTCATGTGTTGTGAAATTCCATTACATATCGGAAATTTAGTCTTGTCATTTATATAAATAGCTTGTTCGCTTATACATTTTTACTATGTCAATCCATGTTATGCCTCTAGCATTGCTCCCCGCGAAACACTAGATTGCACTATTATTAATATTTAACTATAAATAGGAGTTATACATTGACTTATTGAAAAATAAGCATACTTAGAGTGTTGCAATATAAGTGCGTTTAAATGCACATGTTGATATATGGATCGAAACAAGTATAAGTCAAATATTAGTTAAAACATTAAAAATAAGTATTTATGTATGGTTTACAGCTAGTGTGAAATTAGTGTCAAAGAATTGTTCGTGGGATTTCTTTCAAATAAGCCAAATCAAACTGTTTTCATTCTAGTCGACTGGCAAATAAAATCTCGATCATTCCTTTGGTTACTGAGAAAGGTATTAAACCCTGAGATGGACATTTCGCCGGAAGACACTAACCATAAGTGAGCCTCGTTCTTTGAAAACTGTTCTTAATGCACGAGCTTTAACCCTTTGCATGCTGGGAAATTTGTCGTCTGCTAAAATGTCGTCTGCTGAATTTCTAAAATTAGCATTTTCTTCGATTTTTTTCAAAGAATATTATCAGAATAGCAAACAGTTTGGATCCTGATGAGACGCCACGTTGTGTGGCGTCTCATCTGGATCCAAACTGTTTGCAAAGGCCTTCAAAATTCGGTTCCCGCACTGAAAGGGTTAATGCACGAGCTTTAAATGTCAACCCAGATGAGGCCGTGAAATCCGCACAGGCAAATCGTTGACGACAATTTCAACTTAAACGTAATTTTCGCTAAGAAAAGACGTTCTTTAAACGTAAAATTAAATAAAAGCGGAAAGTGTCGACCATGTTCATTCCGCACAGGCTAAACTAAAAACTGGGACGAAACGTTACGCACATGCTTTAAGCCTAGTTTCCCCTGTACGCGGCTCATATGATGACCAGTCAATACGTACCTGTACGTCCTTGAGTCCGTCCTTGAGGTTCTTCAAGGTCGTCATGACCTTCGACTGACTGTCCACCAGCTTCTCCCTATTGTCCTCCATGCATGTCTGGAGTAAACATGGGTAGGATTAATACTATTGCACAAATTACGATATGTACATGTACATGCTTCTACTTGGCGGTTGACCTTTCCGACCCATGGCGATAATTGTTTACTGTATTTGACGTTAAAAGCGGCTTAATATTGTGTAAAAATAATTATAATCATCAAGTATCATTAGCAGACTGATGTACCCCTGACAAACGTGTAAGAGTTCAGAAACTGTAGCTTGTATATGAGCTTTTTCAGGATTGAATTGATCAAAATCATGTGAGGGATTTTAGACTCCAAGAATGTCCCTTCTTGTGTGGAACAAGGAATACGCATCTTAAATAGTGCGTTTCTAACTATTTACTATCCGATCACATAAAACCTGGCTGGTTTTAGAATGCATATAAATTTTCAAAGAGAAGATGGTGCGCAAATTTTACCTTAAATTCTCGGTACGCCTGTTCAACTGGCACAACCGGATGTCCGGTGTGTATAATACCTTCGTCGGAACTCGAGATAAACGGCTGAGTACACAACATACAATAGGCGTCCACGATAAATTTCATCGTTGAAGAAGGATTCGAGATTCCGACTTTA
Source organism: Dreissena polymorpha (assembly GCF_020536995.1). Lineage (NCBI taxonomy): Eukaryota > Metazoa > Mollusca > Bivalvia > Myida > Dreissenidae > Dreissena > Dreissena polymorpha. The sequence continues at coordinate 120,403,768 of NC_068359.1, read as the reverse complement.
GCACTTCCGGTGGCTTTTACATGGTCGGAAACGGAAGCGGCTCTGTCGGAGCCTGGATCCACGAATTCGTGGTTAATGAAGGGTTCCTTATTCGGATGCGACAATCGTAAACAGGTCGCGCAGAAAAATTTACGACATGTTGTGCAAAACTTTTTGGCGCGTTTTACCGTAGCACTTTTACAATGTTGACATTTTACGTCCGACTCTGATGTTTTGAATGAAGATGCAAGTGATGTTAATGCAGTTACACTGTTGTTTAATAAAGTCAAAGATTTGGCTAAATCCTCATTAGATCCATTGGAAGCAGCCTGAACTGCCGTCTGCTTTGGCTGTGGAGAAGCAGAAGATTTCGCCACTTCCGATTTGTCTTTCTTTTGCTCTTTTTTGTATCGTTCGATGATATTCTCAAGGGCAATAACTCGTGGTAGACTCGATATACCGCCACTGACGTAGCAGTTATCCCGGCACACCGGACATCGGATAAAATTGAAATCGAACAAATGTTCCGCGCACGGAGAGCGACAAAGCACGTGCGAGCATGGCAGGATGATGGGATACGTGTACAGTTCCAGACATATTGGACACTGTAGATCGCTGTCAACGTCTACGTCCATGGTTACAGAGTTGTTCAGGTTGGCAGGCGTCTTCCGTTGCCTCAGATTGCCAGCTTTGGAGAATCCGTTGCCTTGACTTCGAGGTTCCTGAAAGACATCAAGTGATCGTTGGTGAATTATTTGTTACATTTGATACCATGCTAAGGGCTTTATTGGTGTTGATTGCATTGACGATATAATGGATAAAATAGTATAAAATAAAATAGTATGTCGAGTGTAACACAGAAGTGCGGTGATAATAAGTGTATTGTTCTGAGAAAACTGGGCATGATTAATGTGCGTAAATTGTCGTCCCAGATTAGCCTGTGCATTACGCACAGGTTAATCAGGGACGACACTTTCCGCCTAAAGTGGATTTTTGCTAAGAAGAGACTTCATTGAAACAAAAAATGTCAAAAGCGGAAAGTGTCGTCCCTTATTAGCCTGTGCGGACTGCACAGGCTATTCTGGGACGACACTTTACGCACATGCATTATGCCCAGTTTTCTCAAAACACGACTCATAATATTGAGGAAACATGGCAGTGCGATGGCATTCTCGAGGTTAGTTACACAGCCTGAGTATTGACTGCTAAATAAGCAACGACTATGATAGCGATGCTGAATATGATTATAAGAACAATCATACGCCGCGATTTGTAATTATCACAATGAAGACCAAAATATGCATATCAATAACAAAATGAAGTCTTGTTTGTAAAAATTATCAGCAAATGTCCTTCTAAGTATCAAATTATTATGTCGTATTTATAATTCATTTTCCTATCGTTTCACAAATTGCTGAGATAAACAGAAGTTCAATTCATACGATCAGCATAAAGACCTCATTGAAAGCGAACGCATTGAAGGAAACTGTCGTTTCAAAAAGGTAATTACCGATGACAATACAATCATTAAGGGTTATTCAAATTTATATCAAGATAAACGGGTATTATTTAATTGGCTAGTCTTTTTCATTTATTGACGGTATTTTGACAACCTATGCCGTTAAGAAAATATATGAATGAATATTTAACAGTAGTTAAATGGGAACAATATAATTATAAACGATCCATTGTTTTGGAAAATCTGATAAAAATCGAAAGCCATTGTGAACGTGTTTATTTAAACAGTCACTGAAATTGCCTCTTCAAATATGAAGCGTTGCTTATTCAAAAGCAAATATTATACACGTGTTCTATTCCGTTTATAATTTAAAATGAATTAGTTAAAGTATATTTATTTAAGCCCAAATTCATGGGCTTATAGAGGCAACATTCGATGCGTTTCAAAGTATCTTACAACACTGTTTAAATTGTTGACGTGCACACAATGGTTGGTCAGTTTAGTTTCATATATATGTACATGCTGAAATGTTTCCGTTGTCTTCTTAACCGGGTCATATATCGACATTTTTTTTCGTTTAAAAAACTTTTGTCAGTTTCTCTTGTATTTGACGTCCTTATGTTTTAAGGACATTCTTTTAAGTCTATTTTGAGGACTGCAAGCTTTTACCATACGCAATTCCTAGCTCATATTTCGGAAAATGTTTCCTATACAAAACGAGCCTATTTCCTGTTCAAGACTCGACTGTCCAATACAAGACGCCACTGTTTCCTATACAAGACGTGACTGTTTCCTATACAAGACGCGACTGTTTCCTATACAAGACGCAACTGAGACTGTTATATAAGACTCGATCGCCTATATTGTTAGCGCGGGTGCTGAAAATTACAACATGCAATACCGTGTACCAAACAGTGTTCGTGCTGTTCTGAAAAGTTTTTGTTTGTGTGTTTTACTTCCATTTTATTTTTCTTAATCAAACACAACGTTTTGAGGATGGCAAAGAGTCAACAAACATACCAGACAGTTATAGTAAATATGAATAAGTAAACCCACTACACAGATGGCATAACATAAACGCAAACATTTTAAAACCCTGATCCAACCACAGGTGGTTAGCGTGTGGCTATGCTATTAATTAGTGAAAACATCATTTTGAATGATAAATAATCATATTATAACAAAAAATTAACTTTTCTGAAAAAAAAAATTCACTATCAAATATATATATAACAAGGTATGCAACTCAAAATCAGCCCAAAACGGGGTGCATCGCTTTGAACAGCCATATCTTCATCAATTTTGCAGCGATTTTCACGATCTCGGTCTTATTCAACGCAGAAATGAATTTCCTTTCTGGAAATGTATATGTCTTGCAATATTTTTACAAATGCTGGGTCAACTTTTAAGAAATAACACGATACACAACACGCATGACCCAGTTGACAGTGATCATGTATTTTTTATGAATGAAATCTCCAGTTGTAAAGACACACCTCCGCATTGGACCAATGAAATCACTCGTATGTTTAAAATGTCAGTTAGTTGAAATGTATGTAAACAAAGGTTTCAAACGGCGCTGGACAGTTAGTCTTGATGCAGAATGTTACGACAAGAACGGTAATAATGTTTTTTCATACGTTTTATTGAATTATGGTATCGAACTACATGAACTTTATAGGGAAGTTGCCCTTTACTCCGTGAAGATTTCAGTCTTAAAGACAGCATGATCACTGTCAACTGGGTCATGCGTGTTGTGTATCGTGTTATTTCTTAAAAGTTGACCCAGCATTTGTAAAAATATTGCAAGACATATGCATTTCCAGAAAGGAAATTCATTTCTGCGTTGAATAAGACCGAAATCGTGAAAATCACTGCAAAATTGATAAAGATATGGCTGTTCAAAGCGATGCACCCCGTTTTGGGCTGATTTTGAGTTGCATACCTTGTTATATATATATTTGATAGTGAAATATTTTTTTTCAGAAAAGTTAATTTTTCGTTATAATATGATTATTTATCATTCAAAATGATGTTTTCACTAATTAATATCATAGCCACACGCTAACCACCTGTGGATCCAACGGGGATCAATGTCCGAACAAACAACAACACTATAACACATAAATAAACTTTAAAGCGAGAGTGTACGATTTTGTCAAATATTTATTAATTTATATAAAATGTGTAAAAAAACGTATTAAACATGTATTTTAATATAAATTAAAATAAAAGTTAAGCAGAACATGTGTCAAAAAATGCCAAATAAGCCAGATATTTAATTCTGAAATCGAAAAAGGCTGTACAGTCGAATTCGTCAGCATGTATATCAGGCATGCACGATGTGAATCTAAATTTAGTTTAACGGTTATTTTAAATTTCTGCAACGGTATCTATTCATACGACACACGAACACTTACTAAAAAGACGAAATGCTTCGGTTATTATAGGAAAATACGTACGAATTATCTTCGTCACAATCCATTGTGTAAACACCGGTCTTACTGACAATAACGTAGTGTCGTCACCATCTATAGAATGCGTCACAATCGGCTTGGGGCGCTAGTTTGTCTTTGCTGCATTTTATAAAATTCGTCTTCAATGTATACATTTTCTTGCCTATTTTGTGTCATTGTAACATATTTTATCAATATATTAAAATTTAACACATATAAAAAATCGTATATTCTCGCTTTAAAAGTCTTAAAGGTCGAAGTTCACCGCTAAAAGCAAACACATCAGAGACGCTTCATAAGACAGCATAATTCCTAATTAATTCGAAATTGAAGTATGTTTTGCTTGTTTTCTTTTCCTGTCAATGAATAATATGTTCGAAATCGAATGATTGATGTTTGTCATATTTTCAGCATTTATAATTTGCTCGTTTTGATTGTTCGTTTTTTTTTTAATCCGAAAGCGAAAATTTGTGTTCGCAAAATTAAACTCATGCCCGTCTCGTTTATCATCGCACAGACACCTTATAATCTCTGAATACGTGAATGACAAGATGATCCAGGAAAGCGAAAACGGATCAGAACTGTCAAGCACGTGTTAAAACGGATATGTATCGAATCAGTATACCTTTTAATTAATGTTTATTTAACAAATAAACCGGGCATGTGCAATCTTTAACTGACAATTGTGTTTCGATTAAGAAACAATACACCAATCAGCGTATCTGGTTTAGCGCATGAAACTGAACTCGCCGAAGAAAAATTGACGGAATCTGCATTAAACCTGCGGCTAGTTACCAAATCATGATACAAGCCTGTCACTCAAGAGTAAAATATTCCAGTACATGTACCAGACATAGGTTGGCAATGGTGACGGTCTCAAAGTAGTTTCAAAAATATGTTACTATTCTACGGAACAGTTTAAGATAAAACCCTTCTTTGTTTAAGATTTGGAAAATGATAGCTGTGATTTAAATATGAAAACTGGCTTTAAAAAATCTCTAAACAAACAAAAATTGAATGCTGAAAAAAATGAATTTTAATGAAAGTGTTGTGCATTTCGATAGATCTGGTCAAACAAGCTTTATTTCCTCTGAGCAACGTGCGTCATGCTGTAAACTCCCGTATACACAATGAGAGTGCAGCTGTCAAACAATATCTTCAGACTTTACATTTGCCTTCCACACAACATTTTGTCCGTTGTGAATGAGCATAAACCAAAATAAATTATACAACATAGATTCCGATAGCATAAGGCGGATGAAGAGTTTGAATATGTTAGTTGAAATGCGTTTTAATGAATGTAAATGTTTCCATTTTTCGGACATGTTCAAAAGCTATTTGAATAAACCCCATCGTTACCTATCGATGGAACTGAAACATAAGAATGTATCACTGTTTAAGCGTAAAGACATTATTCGGACACAATGTCTAGTACTTTGATAGAATGCTTGTTAAAGACTTGATGCTTAAAAAGGACCCTGCGGATGCCACCAACATCTCTTCAAATCCATAACCTTAAAATAAACGCAACCTTATACCACAGAAAACAGATTTAAAAAGATACTTTTAAATTAAAAATATGAAACTGCTAAAAAGAGTAAAACTGTTATGCTCATACGGAGACAAACTTTGACAGTACCCATTATGAATTCATGATATAAATAACAACGCTACATCGAAACAAAACAATATCCACGGAAGACACAACACCGTATTCAATTCTAATTGCGTATTTCGTACTCTCCGTTATAATATGAAAAATTGGACAAATCTAAAATGTACACCCAACCAGTCCCCGATTACCAGAGTAGGGAACCGCCTATGAGCCCCGCGACTTAAGGGGCCCCATGATACCTTGAGGAAATAAACAAATTAGTAACTTAGCTTATTCTAATGACTTGAAAAGCTAATTATTTTTTAATCAATCTTGTGTGCCGATTAAAAGCTTGCTATTGTCTTACCAAGTGAACATCATTTATCATATGCACAATCGCATTGTTTTGCTGGTGATTTCGTTTTTGAGATGTTCATAAGGGGACTCAGACTGGAAATCTAGTAGACTCAAGGCCGACTTTGGTTCTGGGGCGGGCATGGAGACCCTAAAAGTTTCACTGCCTATGGCCTACACGTTGCTTAACCGGCACTGCAGCCACCATCCAAAAAGGTGGACTATTTTGTATATGTCTATAATATGGAAGCCACGATAAGACAATTTGACATCGTACTTTGGTATCTGAACATAAATGCGTATTGTTCTTAACACCAAAACATAAAATATGATTATAGTATACTGACTTGGCTTTACATGATTCATAGCATAAAATACATGCGCACAGAAATTATATTAATAATAACAGGTAACGTTAAATGGATAATATAGTGTATTCAACATCCAAACCTTGTTATTGTTTATCCTTTATTCGTTAATGCACGTTTCAGTATGTAAAGTCCATGTATTCAAACGTTCAGCCTTTAATGTTTGCAAGCGAATATCCGGGCCGACAACGATTATACAATTCGGTAAAAATTTATCTCGATAATTCGTGCACACTTGTCCTCGCTAAATTTATGTAAATGTAATCCGAAAAATTCGTATTTACTTTTCACTCAAAGCAATCTACGAGTGAAAAGACAGAACGGAGTTTCTTAAGGGGTATTTGCATATTTATTCACAGATTTGTTTGAAGATCGCCTGATTAATAAAATGGACATAAATATCTTATCATGGCGGAGCAAGATATAGAGTCAACATAGGTGACAGCGAGAGTGATAAATTATCCTCAGATGGCGGGTAATGTACAAGCCAGTTTATTTTGTCAACTTGTCTGGGCTGCAATTTGTTGAAATATGTTTTTTCTGTTGTTTTTTCCTAGACGCCCGCGTATTTCTAGGAATGTCTTTTCATTATACTGAGAACAAAGTAATTGTGTTATTTTTGTTGCAAATAAAATAATTTTATAAATGGAAACTTGTATTCCTGCATCATTTCCATAAGTTCAGCCAGTACTGTTCGCGTGATAACACTTTGATCGAACTTACAATTTAAAACTATGGTTCAACTTAATTGCATTGAAGGCATATGGCTTATCGAAAAGTCTCGAGTACGTTTTCTTACTAGAACCAGTACCGAATCATATTCCACAGCGACTTCTTATTATTCACGTAATGCTTTTGATATAATTAATATAATTAATACAAATATTACCTTAGGTATAATTCCTTACTCACAATTAAATGTCCGATATTTAATTTAAGCAAAAACAACAACGGATTTTCTTTCGGACAGTCTGTGTTCAAAGACTTTACAAAATCAAGTAGCATTCATTTAATATACATTCGAACAACGAAAGTCTTGACAAACGCAGAAGAATGCTTTGCGATTTTGAATGCCGCGAAATTCCCATGAAATACATGTAACAATGATGATTTTACCCACTTCAGTAAGTGACTCTTAACAAGATTTCAAGAGCCATAAACATCTCGAGTTTCCAATGTGAAATTACACAAAATATAAATATTTATGATACTCTCGAACTTTAGAAAATCAACGTTTTGTCAGTCCTTCGATTTATTGCCCTAACAGCACGCGCATGCAGATGAGTGAACACACGGTGCACAGAAAGAAAATTTCAAATTAACTTAATTCATAAAAAAATATTTTCATTCAATTGCAAACAAAGACATACATGAATACGCTTTTGGTTTCAAACCGGGATTCACAACTTGTTGTGCGACTTAGACTTCTTTACCCTGTGTCTTCCCTTAACACGCTTTCAAGGGCCATAAACCGTCATCAGTGTTTAGGTAAGAATACCATCTTTGATATTTAGCCAGGCTATAAATGTATGCGTTCTTGACTCCTATATTTACAACGCTTCGACAATATTCTTTACTTTATGACATATCGATCAACAAACTTTTATGCTTAGGTTGTACCGCAACATGTATATCTAAAGTAAAAATATACATAATCATATTGAAAGTTTTTTTTTTAATTTCAATGCCTGTTAAACAGTTGACTCATTGCTAAAACTACGCTTGAATGAAACATAACGTTGTACTTGTTTATCTCCTTGGAAAATTACCTTAAATACGTTTAACATGTAACTAGAATACATTATATTCACTGTATTATGATTTTATCATAAATAAAGATTATAACGAATGAGTATACATTTGTTACGTACCAAATAGAAGATCTGATTATTTTGTTAAGGTTTTTCTCTTATTTTCATTTCAAACAACCACAAAATATATGTCTCGACTGTATCTTTCAGTAACTATAGCCCATCCAATAATGTAACCATCCACAATAACTCCAAAATGCATCGTGCGTATGACCCGTGTGAATAATAACGATATGACAATAACTACCAGTGAAATTCTTAACAGCTGTACTTCTGTGCACTCAAAATTACAAACGAGATTACGTAAAATAAATGAAAATTTAATAGCTGCACCGAAAACCAATTACACGCAACCCGGAATGATTGAATATGTTTCCACTAGCCATCTTTATGCTCAGCTATTAAACCGAAATTGATATGGATTAAATTGAAATTCACTTGAAAGGAATTTATTGTGACAGAAAATGTAAGTCTGACAATGGGCATAAATAGAGGCAGCTTTATTTTACGTCTGACGCCAGACATCGTTTCAATTAAAGTTATATGGTCACCCCACGACATACCCCACGTGACCGCTCTTAATTAATTTTAAAAATGTATTAAAAAAGAATCACCACCTTCAATACCAACATTAAAAACGAATAATTTTTATGAATTTTACTATTTACTTTTATTTATTTGTAATTCAATGCATGTTTATGTGTTACATTAGAAAGTATAGATTTATCACAGCTATTGAAGTTTTGTATAAAGTTTGAGTTGATTGTGGTAAACTGCTTCTTTAATAGATATTAAATAGATAAAAAGAAAGCGACACAAGATTGACGATGCAAGATAGCGGTGGTATTGTAGTTGTGATAGGGCTGGATTTCAAAGAGCACATCCAAACTTTTGTAGTCGACCATGCTGAATCAGGGAGAAGTCTAAGTGAATCATACATTCTTTTAAAAATGATGGACACCGCTTTAAATTGTATAACTTTGTATGCATTAATTATCTCTATAATCTAGATCAAGTTATACTTATGTTGAAAAGCAAGTTAATAGTTATGTTTGCGCGAAAATATATTAACGAATGGAATTGATAAAGTGTATTCTTAAAGAAAGGGTTTGAACGTTGACAGATTTGCAGTGTTTTTTTTTGTGGAAATAAGTTATTGTAAATATTCCAAGATATGTAGTTATTATTTAGGGGCTCTAATATGTTTCTTTCTAAGTTATAACTGTTTGTTGTATATACCCATAATTGTATATATTCATTTATATTGGTTACAAAAGTGTATTTTTCATTATGAATGAATGTTTTATTATGAATTTGATACTTTTTGATATTTTTTTTAATTAAGGCACTTTATATTTTATTTAAGTCATGTACTGACGTTTAACTCACGACCCTGACTTTTGTGTACATGAAGTCACGTATTTCTTTATTTAAGATGTTAGTTCATTTTGGAAAATCGATAACAAATGTAAAGTGTATTTCAGAAAAAACGGCAGCGCCATAAAGTAATTGCACGTGAAATAGCAATAAAAGCAGATCATACTGATATTCTTGTTAGACTCAAAGAAGAGTTCCCTAATAAAATACATGTATCAGACGAAAAAAAGTTAATTTTCCTTTATTGGCGACCTGACTTAATTGCTGATAAGAAGACGCAATATTTAGTATAACAATGAGGGATGAAAGTTTGTTCCTTATAAGTGCTTTATCAAAACTTGCAAGTTCCATGCGAGGGCGATTAGCTTTACTGTTCATCGTTTTTTTATCAGACATATTAAGAATATGTATAATGTCTAAATTATACTTGAACATGCAAAATAAATACGTTCTACCTCATAACCCGCCAACTCTTCCTTCGCCAGTGGCTTTGAGACATGCTTATTATCTTCCGATAACGTATGTGCATTTTCTTTAGTGCACATAATTTTTTCATCAACTCGCTTGTTTTCGATATAATTTACCAACGCTCTCCACGATATGAACGGTTTATTAGGCAGCGACGATATTGAAACGGTTTCCATAGTAACAGTAGATTTTCCAGAGATTTGTAATGTTCCTGATTTCCGTTTTCTACATAATCATTGGTGAATATGACAAACGCACAAACGTTAGTTTGACCTTATGGCTAACTGTCTTTATTATTAATCGTAACAGACACACGTGATTTTCAAGCGAACCAAATTATTGATTGAATTAATCAAGCGGACCCCGACCATCACCGATATTTTATTTATAATTACGGATCTTATACCTCAGCGTTTGGGCGACGGTCACCACCAACTGTCTACAACAGTAGCTTAATGACATCATTTATAACAGTGGAAATCCATTTCCTATACATGACAATGAAATATTGGTGTAATAATTCAGCCGTAATGAACTTGATACTATATACATTCCCCATCATAATAACACAAAGCTCATGCATTATGTAACATAATATTGTGGTTGCATTTGTAAATTATGGAAATTGCAAGATGAAAGTGTATACTCATTGTAAATAACCACGGTGCAAACGAATCATATACACAGCTTTTTATTTGACTACCAAGAAAGCCTTCATCAAACTGACATACGGCAGACATAATGAAAGTTTTTTTGCAATTATATGTATATATATCCTTAATCCAACTTTAAATAAGCTGCAGGCTACATGTTAATAATTGTCTTCAATATAATTGTGCAATTCAAACGTTCATTACTACAATCCGGGATTTCGGAAAACACCATCACTTCTACATTTCGCCAATTGTCACAGAGTGTTCCCTTGAAATAATAGAAAACAATTTCGATTTTAGCACACATCACTTTATTGAGACAATTCAGTGATCAACGGCCTTGCGATCGATAAAGAGCCATAAGGTAAATCAAATTTTCCAGAAAACCGTTAATCGGACCATCATTAACAGGTGTTAGGTAACTTCCGTCGATTGCGGCTTTATGTTGGTAATTTATTGATGGATTACTTACCTTTAAGTCGGAAACAACTGACGGGAATACGGAGAAAATCTTATAAGTCGATAGTTTCAAAATGCATGATGAAACACGCTTTTCATGCCATGAAATCATTACAGTTGCTTAAGTTAATATGTAGACACAATGATTTGCGCGAGCGTACAAATCTGCAAGAGCTAATAGAAACTTATAATATTGCAAATGCAATATATATATACGCTTAAACCTCTTTGTACCTAAATATAAAAAATAAAAAATATTACCTTAGATGTTATTCCTTAACTCCCAGTTAAATGTCCGATATGTAGATAAAGTAAAATAAAGCGATTTTTTTTGGTCGGACAGTGTGTGGTAAATGTGAAAAAATGAAGTAAAATAAAAACTGCTTAACATAGCATTGCTGTTAACAAAGGAAGGCTAGGTGAAGCAAAAGCCGCGGGATAAAACTTAAACCCGGCAAACTAAGATTATTATAATTTGTCAAATCAAATACGTTTATTTACAAAATCTAAAAGCACTCGATTGTATGTACACGAGAACGAGAACGAGAATCTCGACAAACGCAGCAGAATGCATTGCGAATTCGAATGCCGCGGAATCCCCTCCAATAACCATTATGATTTTACCCACTTCACTAAGTGGCTCTTAACAAGATTTCAAGGGCCATAAAACATCTCGAGTTTCCAATTTGGAATTACACAAAAGATACATATGTACAATGCTCTCGGTCTTGAGAAAATCAGCGTTCTGCCAGTGCATGGATTTATTGAAGTTACAGCATGCGACTGCAAATGAGTAAACAAACTATACATAGGAAGAATATTTCATACAATAAATTCGACTCATTTTTATTTAAATTGCATCTTTTAATTTTAGTTCCAGAAGCTAACGGCTTTTAAGTAATGCAAAACGTGTCTTTCATAAAAATATTTGCATTTAATGTCAAACAACATATAGAGGCTTTTGTTTTAACACCGAGATTCCTTATTGAAGTGTCACAACATTTCTTTTTGTGCGACTTTATTTCTTTACTAAATCAACCCATAACACGCTTTCAAGTGCCATACAACATCTTAAGCGTTAAGTTAAGAATTCCATCTTTGATATTTAACTAGGATATAAATCCTGATTGAAAAATGTGAACACTATGTATACAGGACACCTATATGGACAACGCTATGCCATAAACCGTTTTATGACGTATTGATTAATAAACTTGTATGCTCAGGATGTAGCATAACATGTATATATAAGGAAACAATGCATAATCATATTAAAAGTTTTTTTTTTATTCCAATGCATGTTGACTTATTGCTCAAACTACGTTTTGAATGCAAACCTAACGTTGTAAGGTTTTATTCTCTTAGAAAATATTATATTTTCTTAGAAATAAAGATTAAAATATAAAGTATACATTTGCAACATACCAATAGAAGATGCGGTAATTTTATTTAGATTTTTTCTAATATTTTCATTAAAACAACCCAAACTGTAAGTATCGAAATCATCACTTAGTGATGATATCCAGAACAATAACGTAACCACTCGCATTGAATCCAAATACATCGTGGTACCATGTCCCTTGTGAATAATTACGATGTAAAAATCGGATATCTACGAGTGAAAAACGTGCAACTGAAATTCTTTACATCGGTACACCGTGAACTCAAAATTACACATTAGATTACGTAAAATAAATTTAAATTTAATATCTGCCTCGAAAACCAATTAAACGCATACCAGAATGATTGAATATATTTCTTCTAGCCATCTTTAGCTTGGTTATTAAACCGAAATTGATATGGATTTAATTGAAATTCACTTGAAAGGAATTTATTGTGACATAAATGTAAGTCTGACAATGAGAATAAATAGAGGCAGCTATATTTTACAGTTGAAGTCAGGCGTCGTTACAATTAAAGTGATATAATCACCCTACGACCCAGTCTTCGTGACCACCTCTCCATTAGACAAACTAATAAAAAAGGAATCTCCAGCAATAAACAACATCAAGTGAAATACAACGGTAAGCAGAAATAAAATGGCATCCAGAGAGCCAGGTGAGGGATAAAGAGGCATATACTCTGTATAAAATATTGCTGTAGTTATATTAAATACAATATTGTTAATAATAATTTATTCAATTAAGTGGGCTTTTTTACTAACAGAAACAAAAAACACCATGAGAGATGCAACTATTTACTCTAATGTATTTGTAAGTTTGTAATAAAGAAACAATATGTTTGATTTCACTAATTTAACCCATTTATGCCTAGCGTCTGGAAAAAAGGACTTGGCAAACAGCGTAGACCCAGATGAGAGGCCGCATGATGCGGCGTCTTATCAGGGTCTGCGCTGTTTGCTTTAAAGAATTTCTGTAAGAAATATTCTAAATATAGAAATAAATATACCAGACATCCCTAATTTTGGAAATAAATTGATCCAATTTAAAAGGATGGAGAGTCCACTAGGCATTAATGGGTTAAATGTACTGCAATTTTACAAATGAGCCTTACTCTTTGTTTCGATACGACCTTGACCCTTGTGGACAAAATTAAGTCACGTGATTCTTTATTGGTGAAAATGTTTTGGTATTGGGGTAGGGACAATATATACCAAAGTTACAGCGTATATTTCAAAATATATCAGCGCTAAAAAGTAAAGTTATCGTACGTAAAAAACTGATTCTATTCATACTCGAATTCAAATAAGAGAAGTGTTTTCAATAAAAAAGTTGGACGAAAAGATATTAATTTTCCGCTATTGGCGACCTGAATGAAAAGAAGATAAGAAAACACATCATTCCGTATAACAAGGATGGATAAAAGTGTGTTCCTTAGTGGCGGACGCCTTTTCAAAATTATAAGTTCAATACGGAGGACTATTAACATTACTGTGCTTCGTTTATCAAACATGATAAAAATAGGTATCATGTCTTAATAACACTTAAGCATTCAACATAAATACTATGTTACCTTATAACCAGCTAAACCTTCTTTCGCAAGTAGCTTTGAGCCATACATATTATCTCCCGTTAATATATGCGGATGTTCTTTGGTACAAATACTATTTTCATTGTCTCGCTTGTTCTCGAGATAATACACCAACGCTCTCCACGATTTGAACGGTTTATTAGGCAGCGAAGATATTGCAACGGTTTCCATAGTAACAGTAGATTTTTTTTAAGTTTCCGATTTTCGTTTCTACATAATCAATGGCGAATACATCGTTCAGATGTCACATGAAACATGCACATTGACTTATTTTGTTTGGTCTGTATCTCACACAGATATAGAAGCCAAACGCATGAACGTTACCTTATCACTGTCTTTATTATAAACCGTCACAGACAAGCATGATTTGCAAGCGAAAAAAAAAATGATTGATTGAATTAATCAAACAGACCCCGACAATCACGGATATTTTGTTTACAATTGCGGATCTAATATCTCACAATTGATGCGACGGTCATCAACAACAGTCGGCAATCAAAGTCCACATGAAGTCATGAATAAAGGTAAAAAATCTATTTTCTGCACAGGACCATGAAATACTGGTATAATAGTTCAGCCTTTATGCTGTTGTGGATGACGCCATTATTAATTTTGTAGTTTAACGGAACTTGCATAATACCAATGCGTCTCCATTATAAATAACCATGTCCACGGTGAGAACGAACCATATACAACAATTGTAATAATTTGTTATTCCGAATGGACTTTTAACACAACCTTATCAAACTGGTTTGCACCAGGGCTATGTCACCAGACATAAAGAATTTACATTTTACTATGCACTTCACTTTTGCAATTCAGTTGAAGACTTGTTCATACAGCGTATATATTACAAATATATTTATATATTAAATGCCGCTAACTTTCTGTTTTGAAATTGTCTTTAATACTACTGTGCTCTTTCAACTAAACACTATTAATAATTAAATCCGGGATTTCTGAAACACCATCACTTTCACATCACGTCACTTGTCACATAATATTCCCTTGAAATAATAGCAAACAATTTACGTTATAGCACCCGTCGCTATATTAAGGCAATTCAGTGATCTACAGCCCTACGGTCGATTAAAAGAGGCAGAAGGTAAATCAAGTATTCCAGAAAACCGCTAATTGGATCAGCATTAACAGTTTTAAGGTAACTTGTGTCGTTGGCGACATCATGTTGATAATTTATTGATGGATTAATTACCATTAAGCAGGAAACCACTGACGGAAATTCGGAGAAAGTCAAACATGTCGATAGCTTCGAAAAGACATGATTTACGTCTAATTTTATGCCATTAAAGAATTACAGTTATTTTAGTGAATGGTTATTAATGATTGATTTTTGTTATACCATTATTCAGAAGGTGGGAGGGTATGTGGTACGCGTGACTTTACCAACAAAACTAGATCGATGAAAATATATAAACATATTTATAATAATGTGCTCATGTGCAACTGGTTACCTGTGGAGTATATGTACCTTAAACATGTAAAGTTTATAAGTTGTTGACAGAAACATACCGAGCTTATTAAATATTCACAACCAATTTATCTGCGGTAGCATGGTAATTTGCAGCTTACGATGGTCACATATGAATGCCATCTGTCGCTGCACTTCACTGCTTACTTACCGTTCGAGGTTAGAAGTCATAGCAGGCCTTGCTCCAAAACATGTGAGGGTTAATTAAAAGGTGAGACAATGTTCATATTTAAATTAATCTGTCTTCTGAAGTCAATGTATTAATTTCATAATAACCACTTAATGCACGTGAACAGAATATTTTCTAAAGAATTCATTTAGTTGGTTACTCAGTGGTAAGATTCACGTTCTAACACTATCTTAAATGTTAGTTTGGTGCATGTAGTATAAGGATTGAATTGTCTGTTCCATAATTAAAACGAAGCTATATAATGAGGAATTGGAAACAATTATTTTATGGCAAACACATACACTGATTGATATTTTTTTATCATGCTTTCCCTCTGCAATCATGTATATCTCACACCAAGCCGGCAACTTGAAATGATAGACTACACGTTCTTTAACAACAATTAATCACGGCAAATCGAACACAGTAAATACATTTACAAACATTAATCTTAAAATATAAAATTGCAAAATCTTAATTAACAAATTAACTGCATAGCTATTATAGAGTGCGTACGTGTGTTACCTCATGGCTAAGAAACATTTCAGAAGTACATTTCATTCACATAATAACTAATACATATCGGATCAACGTAATTATAAATACCAATCATCTCCGATGTAATAAAATGCTATTAACTTCCAATTATCAATGCGAAAGATAATCGCGTAGTCGATTATTTAATTGTAATTGATCTACAGTCAGTTACAGTACAATTGTACACAGATGGTACGATGATTGTGGGATTACAATCCTGAAAATGCTTACTGTATGATAAGTTTACGATAAGAACGATGCATATGGCGTTAGAGCGAAACTGATAATTATACTGATGACCAAGTTCACAACGACGAAGATGGCGAAATCGAATAAATAGAGGATACAGGATAACTGCTGAATGCAGAAACCTTTATTTAACGAGACTTACAAAAGATTTACACCGAGCCTTGGAAAGTCCTTACAATTAGAAGTAATAACTGGAGTCTGAGCTTTTTTTTAATAAGGGGCAGAATTCTCACTATATATGAACACTTAATCATTTCACGCGAATTTACGATTTTTGGTTGTATTTTAAAATATAAATAGAAAAAAATGCATGGCATAAAATGACATAATTTTTCAATAATCATGAGGTAAGGCAAGCAAGTGTCAGCATTATTTAAGTATCACAGTATACACATAACAACACATGATTGATGATAATGATGATGAGACAATGTGCACCAGCATTTCAAACAGACCACGATGTCGATTCAGTGGATATCTGAAGTGTGCGAAACGTTTAATACGACGGTCACCAAGGTTTATTGATGTCAACATGAGAAATCCACTCATATTGGTATTGGTTGATATAGCGCTGGGTACTATAGCACAGTAAAAAAGAGCCTTACTTTGGTAAAATTTGACTTCGTGCATTTGCGTAGAGTGTCGTCCAGATTATCCTGTGCAGACCACACAGGCTTATATGGGACGACACTTTCCACCTTAACCTAAAAAATCGTTAACAGCGGAATGCAACGGATAAATGGGACGTTACTTTACGCACATGGATCAAATTCCGGTTTTCACAAAGCGCGACTAAAATGTTACAAAACACTGCAACTCCTTAACAACTCAGCGGTCCGAAGCTTGCAAGTTCGACAAAACATCTCGGCAAAAGTATAGAAAAAGGATGATCAATAAAGTGTTCAATGAGTATAGAAATGTGTTAACATCGGCGTGTTTACATTTACGCCTCCGTGTTTGCATTAAATAACGTCAATTCTGATAAACAATGAAATTTTTAACAAACTATGTTTGCTTCGTTAAAATAAACCTGGTTTAAATCGCAAGTGTTGAATGCATTATAAGAGACATAAGAACGTTAATCAATTGCATTTTATTTACACTTTTTCCGTGAAAATAAATATTTAAAAACATTTATGTGCCTATTTAATTATTTAAGATTTTACGGTGCACTCAATAGAATTTTATTTCTCAAATAATATATACTGTAGCATCCATGTTTTTTTAAATAAAAAACTAACAAAATGCGCGGACTTGCTGGGTTACATCGCACATATAGGTGTGTCTTTGCAACATTATGAATCATCATTAACATGTTGTCTTTCTAATTTATACATGCACGTACATACGATTTACATTAATGCTAAGATTCTCCATCTTTATAGTAATTGCATGTAGTTAGCTCTTTTTTATATTGTTATTTATTCAGAGATTTAAGGAAATATGGAATATAATGAAACTTTAACTAAGTGTGGTTAAAGCAAAGGAAAAGATTACCTGCGCATGCGCACGTCTTTCCCCGGACAGCCGGATATCCGGTAGATCGTTCCTGGTCCAGAAGGACAGATGACTCATCTTCTAAAAGAAATTATGACATTGACAAGCATTGATTAAAACAATGGATAAAAAACAATTAACTCAATAAACATATAGAACATTATGACCACTTTTTATAAATGTTCTAAGGCAGTAAAATTTAGGGTAGATCTGATAACCTAGCCAATTATTTTTTTCTCCGCTTTAGTGCTTATGAAACAAGATTTTTCATTTAATCGAGAACATGTATGCATATCTCAAATCCTATGGAAGACATATTGCTTTTTTCCATATATAACATCAATAAAGTATACACTTTATTACAGCAAACCTAAAAATAACAATGAAACGTGCACTTGTTTATGTTCAGTTATAATGTTTAAGCTTCAAACATGCACAGCGTGCTTACATTAGCCCATGCAATTGTTTTTCGATGTCTTCTATTCGTGCAGAAAACGAGCAAACCAAAAATTATCAATAAAGTTTTTTTTTAAATCGCCCAATTTGCATCAACAGTATATGGTACAATGTATCCATATACATTTATGTTCGAATTATATAAACTGATAATCATTTTTAACAGTCGGCATGTTATGAACCAGTTCACTTTGTTCTACAGTTTATTCTCGAATTGCCAGGAGCATTTAACAATTGCTCGTTGAGTTATGAACTTTATCTAGTCCGCGATCACACATAAATTTCTTTTATATCCAAAATCCGCTATACCTTCGTACAAATAAAATCATAAAGTGAAAGTGTGGCTGTTCCATTTTTACATTATATTTCACAGAAAACCATTAATTCATTGTCGCGCATTTTGGTTGATCGGACATCAAAGCTAAACATTGTCGCCCTTGTTGTGCTATCAAAGAGTGTCGACGAGCTTTAAACCCATAATCACTAAGTAAATTTACATATTTATTCCTTAATACAAACACATTTTGATAGCATTGAAAGCGAACGAACAAACCTTAAAGACTAACAAAAGTAATTCAGTAAATCCAAGCTCGGTGTGGGTCAACGAGGAAAAAACAAACAGAACATTTATTTAAGAAGAGAATAAATTTTTATTAATATTGTATTTATATGTGCATGTTTGATGCATTTTTTTAAATTGCTCATAGCGATATTCATTATAATGTATTTGAGATCATGCATTATAACTTTTATAAGTGAAACTATCAAACAAAAAATTATGGCGTACGATGATGGCACGTTTAGAACACAAACTGCATACACGTTTTTACAAAGCACGAAAGCTTTGTCTGTTTTTCTGTTCAACAACAACCTCAACAAGTATAAATTAGAAGCTAATTCTGTTTGGACTTTTACTGTAATAAAACACAATAAATAATGTATGTGAGTGTGTCTATACAACATTAACTTACACTTACAGGTAGCTCGTGCGAATGTTTCTTGAGCTACCCATGTTCGCATGATGCGCGCCATACATTGTACATTTTCAATGTCAACATAAGCCAGAACAACACTTAAATAAAATAGCGCCTCTTTTAACAATTTAGTATGAGTCAACAATTGTCCAAAGAATCAAAGGATTTATGAATTTCTTTTAAATCAATCCGTTTGAAGCGGACCGCTGTAGAAGTCAGTCCAATAGAGCAAATATATAAAACACTTCGAATAGAAAACTACAACACACATTATGTACTTAGGATTTATGCAGTTTAATCCGATTTATTGGCTTATAATGCTGTAGAAATCAGTAAAATCCGTTCGAATACAGCTTTTAACATCAATGGATGAAAAGTTTCACCAAAGCGGTTGTCAAAAGTACCATTGATCAACTCCCTGCATAATCAATATTTTCAAATATTAGAGATGGTATAATACGATCAAACAGAAAGGGCAAAATAAGCATCATTAGTTACTCATAATGAACTTTTCAGACCTATTCATTTCAGAGCGCATAGGAAAAAAACGCAACCGGATCGAATCCGAACCTTAAAGAATATCCTTTATATGACTTGAATACTTAAACTGTAAATGAGAACAGTTTAAAATACATTTTTTCGATACTCAAAACCATATATGCGTATTAAATTATAATTTAGTTTAAAGCTTTTCATTGTAATATCTAACTCGACAAATGCAATATAATAGTTTTGCTCTATATTACAGTTGCACTTTGTTGTTGTGACATCTATTTCCAGCTATTTACAGTTTTATGCTTGTTGTATCTCTTAAACTAGTAAAAATATCAATACCATTAATTAATTTGACTGTTTTAGTGACGTAAAATCACACATTGAAAGTGTTGCGTCTTGATCACCATCACTTCTTTAAGTAACCCATATTTTCGAACAAAAAGCTGATCGCAAATATCATACTGCAATCCACCTTATTTTTTTTTGTCTAAACAATACTTGATTCCATACGTTAAATATATCAAGTATAAAATAATTACCGTTAACTTTCAGTATTCCAGTATTAACCATTCAGAAATTCCACACATGTAAGCTCCCCATTGTCCAATGCAAAATTTTCTGTTATCTTAAGACTAAGTTGATATTCATTTAAAACACAGGCATTGTCAAACAAATATCACAATGTTAATTACTCCATTCCCAAGTGAAAATCGAGAGCACCCCGCTTAGTAATCGATTAAGTATAAATACCTTAAAACTAATCGATTATTGTAACGATTATTCTAATAAAATAGTCCTCATAAAACAATTGGTAGGTAGATAAGTAAACCATAAGTACTAGTGCGACAGAGCGATTATAGATTAAGAATTTACAATGGTATTACAATGGTGTAGTTTGGAGATTTAATCAGGCGAAAATTAAAACTCGCCATGGGAAATATTGATTTAATAAGAAAATAAGTTCCCGCCATTGAGTTTTTAAATGCCGTAGCATTATCAAAGACAACAATATGTTGAATAGGGTTAGAATTGATTATTTACGTGGTATTATTGACGCTATGTTATTAAATTGAAAACGCTTGCTTTGGTTGTTATCGTCTTCGCTGGAATAAAGACATTGGAAAAAACGTAGGTATGAGAAAAAATTTAAAACGCGTCGTTCATCAAATAACAAACAATGGGCGATTTTCCGCAACTAACTCACTTTGTAAATCACGTGAATGTGTTCGAGAAGCGGAATAGTAGATCCTTAGGAACTTACTCATTAATGATGCATATTTAATTAATACGCTCTGTAACATTCTTAACTAATTTTCAGGTTCGACTCCATAATTGGGATATTGACGTCTATTGAGGTTTATTAAATAATTTCTCATCACCTTTGTCATTTTTTTTTACAAAAGAAATACGACGTCTATAATTAATTAAAATACCCCCATAATGCCACTTTAAGACTTCCGGAAACTCAAAAAGTTTATTTAACAGTTCCAACTGAATAAACAAAAATATGTCGGTTCATTTATCTTTTCTAAATATTAATTTATTTTAGATTCTGAATATTTATGTGAACAACCTTGCTGTACACTACACAATACAGCAGATGACAAATGCTTCTACAGAATTATTGCCCGACATAAATATTTTATTATGATGTATACATTAATCTTATTTCAATAGTGTTCATAAGAGAGCTATCGTAAACATTTCATTCAAAAGGCTTTTGTAATTCAATTCATTAACAACCCGCAAATTTATGGCACACTGCAACTAAAGGCGTTTTAATATCTCTGTCAGAGACCGTTTGTATTGGTTGCCTTTTTAAATCAATTGTACCGCGGGATAAGGTTACAATTGCTCGCCGTGTTTTTATTCATTTCCTTAACCCATTTATGCCTAGCGTCTAGAAAGAATGCCTAAGCAAACAGCGTAGACCCAGATGAGACGCCGCATGATGTGGCGTCTCATCTGGGTTTGCACTGTTAGCTTAAAGGAATTTCTGTAAGAAATATTCTAAAAATAGAAATAAATATACTAAACATCCCTTATTTTGGAAATAAATTGATCCAATTTAGAAGAATGAGAGAGTCCACTAGGCATAAATGGGTTAAGTATTCGTGCACGGATGTTCATTCACCTGTAAGGGTGCGCGTGGGATCGACGGTAAGAGCTTTACAAACAGATCGATTTGTTTCTACCAATTCTCTGCATTTGGTTTTATGAAGAAAAACGATTATGTTATAAACAGAATTACAGTTGATAGGCACAGATAAAAGTTTTGCAGAATTTTTAAAACTTTAAGAGTATGATTTTGAGTATCACTAGGTTAAGTTCGTAAGTTATTAACCCATTTATGCCGAGTGAACTCCTCCATCCTTCTTAATTGGATCAATTCATTTTCAAAATTAGGAATGTTTAGTATATTTATTTCTATATTTAGAATATTGCTTACAGAAATTCCTTTAAGCAAACACCGCAGACCCTGATGAGACGCCGCATCATGCTGGGTCTACGCTGTTTGCCAAGGCCTTTTTTCTAGACGCTAGGCATAAATCTGACACCATTTACCAAATGTTATTTCAGACCGGTCTGACCACAACCATTCCATGTTAAATTAAAACTAATGCGGCTGAACTCAGTATAATATAAAATATCCATATATACTATATTGTATGCCAATATAACTATGTGTGTTCGAATTTCATCCATTCAACCTTGGACTACCAAAAATACCTTGCCGTCAATACATTCCGGAGTCGAAGGTGTCCGCGTCTCCGGAAATATTTACGGAGATAATCCGAACGCGAGACTTAACAATTTAAACAAGCAAAGCAAAAAAATGCTGTGTTGTTTTTCGCTCCAAACATATATTAAAAAAAATAAATATATAACAATATTGCCACTAGAGATTCATTCATTTTTGTGGATTGGTAAACAGTTTCAAAATTATTAAAAAACGTGTTGCAAATAATGATATCAACACATTTCGGTAAAGATACAGATTCTGTATCGTAAACTGTCTTGCTGTTTTAAAAGAAAAACAGGATCTTCAGAAGGGTATTTTTAAATGCATTGATTAAGTCTATCAACGATCTAGAGAGCAAGTTTCATACAATTGATATTTCATGAATAAACAAATATATCTCGGTACGTGGTTTTATTCCCGAAAGCGAAGAAGAAAATCGGTGTAATTTAAACCTATTTATTATATCTCGATTGCGTAGAAGCATATGGCTAACTTAAAACGCTTCCGAGTCCGTTTCCTAAGCTTTTGGTGTCTATGGGGAAGATCTACAAACGCTCCCACAGAGGGGATCGAACCCGTGTCTTTCCGGTCGCTGGACAATGCTCGTAAATAATACGCACACTTGTTGCCGTTATTTTGACCAAAGCGCTGTTTGAACTGCAGTTAAACACAACCCGCTCTTCAAAATTAAAGTATTGCTTTTTAAATCGCATGTTCAAATCAAACCGAACCAATTAGAAAATATTATCGTGTGGATATTTGTACAAATGTTTTGTAACCAAAAACTGTTCAGACTCGCTTCAAGAAGAGTGCATAATTACTGTAACAGTTTCCGATAAAGGGAATTGTGTGCAAATGTGCATCAAAAGAATCCCGGAATCCAACTTTCATGGTTGTAAGTGAAAACATTTGCCAATCAAACGCTCAAAAGTTGCCCAATACTAGTAACTGATTATTATCGCTTATATAAGAAAACCTAAGATACGCATTGACGGCGGCACTGAGGTGACAGGGTGCATATCACAATGTTTGCGGCAACCCTAATCTACAGTGTTTTATAGTAACATTCGTTGGCTCTCGTTATCGATATCTTCGACTATTTAACATGATCTAGAAGTAGAACGCACGTTTACAAGGCGATATAGCGAAACAAGGATGCGAGATCCATGTATTAACATTGCGATCTTGCATCGAAATGCAATTTCTCCGCATCGCTATCTCACCCTTAATTACTTTAAGGTCGACCACGCGAAATAACGATGCGAGATCACGATATTTTTTAACGCAATAACTCATCATTTTTTCTGAATCTCACAACACATCTCGTAAGCTCGCATCTTGGTTTCGCGACGTCGCATCGTAAAATCGCTAAGCGCGCATCATGATTTAGAATAATCGACATTTGAATTACAACTGCGAGAAAACACGATTCGAAGGCAAGAGATTACGACGCGACGTTTATTAAATAAACCACGATGCGAGTTTGCGATGAAGCAAAGGTAGAGACCGTGGTATTTTACCATCGCAATACGAAATACATTCGAAGTGCATTTGACTAAATCAAACATAGTAAATCAAATGCCGAATGATTTTGATTACAATATTGCTCGACATAAACAAGTTATCGTGGAGCCATAACCTTGCGATGTTAAATATGTTTATTTTTTCATTTGAGATCCATCGTAAAATGTTAAAGCCGACAGTTGTTGTAATTAAATGCAGGACGAAGCCACACACTTATGGTACAATTCAACAAAGGGTGCTTAAATATTTATGACAGTAACCGATGTATTATGTGCGTTCTTAATTAATCATAGCCCGTTTTACATTTCAAATACTCGTTGCTTTCATACAGTATTCATGTATTGATATTATTGCGGATGACAATGCCCGCAATCAATGCATTGTGTTGCCTATATTTAGAATGAACGGGATGTATGCCCTGTAGCGATTTTAAACGGCTACAGCATTTGACATAACTCTCTTATGGTGCTTCGTCATAAAAACCAAGATGTGATCATACAATACGATGTAGCGTAGGTCGAGACCGCGATATTAACTTCACAATCTCGTCTTCCGGTTGCATATGCATGGACAAGTAATTTACTGTTGTTATACGAGAAATAATCATCAAATGTACATCATCCACTTTTGAAATACTCCGATTTAATATTATTTCATACAGCACAAAATAAAGTATCTAGTACCTTCACGCGGACTTGCACTGAATATTTGCCAACTAAGAGGCCAACACTGAATATTTGCCAACTAAGAGGCCAACATTCAATCATCTCGTGTCAGAATTGGGTCTTAATTAGTATCATCCGAGGTCGCGTGTCATATTTATAACAAGAATATGCAAGTGTAGTTTCAAGTGACTAAGATATGATGTCTCTGTTCTGTTTTGAAGGCTAATTTAGATCCTTTTCTTAATAACCAAAATCGGGACAAAACCTATGGCGTTAGAGGAAAAAATGTCAAATTTTAAAACCCATCTATAACTGTATGGTCATTCTATGCAAATGCAGTCGAGAGTGATAATGAAATAATGTCTACGCTGTGCGAAGTATTTTATCTTCATCAGCAACACGACAATCATTATCTTAACGAGTCCGATATCGCTCTCTACTAACCGAGTTCAAGCGTGAAATTCTCTATGTAGGCAATACAAATTTGACTATATATATATAGACAATACCAGATTAATTATAGTCAATTCCAGCTTCAATCGGTGTAAACAATCCCATTTTGAACTAGCTATGACATGAGCTAATAGTTATTACAATCAAAGCGCTGAAGGCACTGAAGATGTTCGCTATTGCATTATTTAACACGCAATTCATTTTTCAAAATCAATCGCAAGTTTGAAATGAACACACGCCATTCAACTTTATAAAGTGTGTGTCATAGCGCTCGGGTCGAGTTTTGTGTGCACTTTTTATCATCCTTATTATTTCATAGAAATTACTTAGACAAAATTAAAACAACATGCTTTTTTGACGTTCTGAAAGCATAGAAAGTATGATGAAAATGGTAATGAGAACTTAATATAAAGAAAATTTGAAGTCACCATCATATTAAAGGAATATTTTTTCTAATATCAAATAACTATCTGTCCAAGAATATAAATTCATAATGAAAGTTCTGTGTACAAAACTTTTGATTTTTGACACCATATACAAATTCAAAATATACAATAATCTTCGTATCTTGTATATGGAGGAATATAAGTATATAAACATTGCTGTTTATGCTTTACTTGTTACCCGAGCAGTTCACACGGTGTCAACAACGCTGACATAAACATAGGTATAGAGCACTAATGCGCTTTTAGGCGTAGCTGTTTTACTCAGTTTTAATCTTAGTGACTTTTACATAACGCCAACAGACATGCATGAATATTTTCGAATATTTAATAAGCTGATTCGAGACACAACCTCTGAATTTTTGCTACATCACTGCGTATGTGCTCAATTCAAAGGATGAAGCACTGTTCAGTGTAAGGAATTCCGGACTACTCTCTGTATGCTCAAACGACACAAATTGTGGCCCTGTTACAATTACGCGTTACAATCCATCTCGCCTCCAAGATGAGAAACAATCATAAGTGAAATAGTATAGTGTCACGATAAGAGAAAACCGTTTATCATACCACAATGTTTGCCGTACTTGGTCAGCACGTCTGGAAATCATTCTTTAATGTGTGGATATGCTGCCATTATTAACAAGTTTGCTATTTTGAATTCAATTTTGTATCAAAAAGCATTGTTCTTTAATGTGGCATTTTCAATTCGCAATAAGATTTGTAATGACCCTCGTCATGCGAAAATGGGTCTTATTCCATATGCGCCCATCATATAAATAGCCCACTCGGCTATCTCTCCTTCTGGTAAGGAGAAACATAACATATTGAGTGATTTTATAGCGAACAGCAGCGCCTATGGCCTGACTGCGCAAAAGCACATGTTGGGTTAAACGAAACGCATAAGACCCATTTTCGTATGACGGCGCTATTGAAGTGTGATTTAAATGTGTCGAAAAAAAACTGCATTTAAATCAAATATCAACATACGATATATTTCGATAGTGAAGAAAGATACTCATAACAAGGCATAAGGACACATATGAAGTGCTCTCCCGTAGTATATTTTTTATCTACTCACACTAATGTGTGGTTTGACAATGCTTACACACATTTCATGCGGTGAATATGTAACTTACAAGTGAAAAACACAACACAATAGTTTAACTTTTGTTTAATTGTATTTGTTTATTTAGAAAAGTAAATTGCAAACTTTATTTCAAAGTCAGCGTATACGCCGACTACATTTTTAAAAGATATTTATCGTTATAAATATATTTAATATAATATATTTAGTTGTTTTCGGTTTTTTGCGATTATAAAGCCTTTTCGAGGTTGCCTATAGTATGCCTGTAGTAATTGATGAACTCATATCCAACTGTCTATGTATTGAGAACTGTGAATATAAAGAAGCTAAACCTTTTACCAACCTTATACTATTGCGTTGCTAGCACCCGTAAATACAAAATATCGCCGCTATCTGTTGAGAACCAAAGAACGTTTTCCAGAAATACCCGCTGTAGTAGCATGAACGAGGTTACGAAACAGGTCATTCGTATTATTATTATAAATTGTTTGTTATATTCGGGTTTAGCGATTATGAAACATTTTTTTTTGTTTTTGTCTATCGTATCGCTGAAGTTATTGTTGAACTTATGTTCAACGTTTTATAAATTGAGAATATAAATAAGCGTCAACTTTTTCCCGAATCTATTAATAGCCTCAATTTACGAATGACCTGTACTATGTCATTGTGGTGTATGTGAGAGCGTAACCTATTGCGTTGTTATCGCCCGTGGACTTTCCTTTGTTTATCGACAGGCGCATCTATTAATAGCCTCATATTATGAATGGACTGAGCAAAAATACTACGTCATGAAGACGCTGCAGAAAGTGGACTATTTTATTCATTCATAAATATAATTGGTGAAATCAAACCTCTTGCATAAATTATACAACTCTTTCTCGCGCGGATACGCGTAGTAAGCGGGTATTGGGCTCCTAGTAGCTAAGGCGTATCGACCTAAATATTAGACTAACCACCTTAGACGGTCGCTAAGCGACCATCTAATGATGACGTACACAAATGTTGTCATTGGAGACAAAGTAGAAAGGTGAACCGTTGTGTGTGTTTACCATAGTATGGTGCTGGTAAAGGAAAGGCAATACATGTGTACATGTAAATGATAACTACAGGTTAAAAAAATGGGGCCATTTGAGCATTTTTTTTCCAATGGTATCTTACATTCTACATCATAACATATACAGACATGTTATGTTGATGCCTTTATTATCTTATAACATTACAATACTAAGGTGATTTGTTGTTGACATTTAGTGCATCACACAACCACTTATACTCACAAATAATGTCAACATGATAAATACTAACATTTGCATTTTAAAGTAATATAATGCAAACATAACGAGCCATTAGAAACTTTTAACGTTAATGATACAGAATACTGCTGCAATTATGGTTGAGACCTCATTTTTCGAAAAAAAAGGTTCCGATGCACCAAAGTTTTACAACTGCATTGTCTTTAAATTAAATACAAAATAATAAGTACAACACATCCTTTTGTCTTAAAACTGTCATTGCATCAATAAATATATAAAAGAACAAAGACATTTTCAGTACAAGGGTTATTGTAGAGCCTCTAGATTGATTTCTAGTGCCGCACACGGCAAGTTCAGGTCAAATCCCGTGATCACGTCGGGGTGAAGGACTCCTAGTTTTCCTACACTTTCTCCACGAACCAGAATATCTGCACAGCGACCAGGGAAGTATGTAGAGTCTGAAAGACATACAATATTCACAGCTTTTATCTTGTGAATTCGGTAGTGTAACAACAATAATAGGGCAATATGGTAGCGTAACAGTAATAAAACAATCTATTTTACAGGAATTTAAGTGTTGTCTTGGATATTGTTTTTTTTGGAATTTCCTTTGCAAAAATTCAAGTTGCACACATTTTGAAGAAAACAAAAACACAACAACAATAACATATGGAACACAAGATGTTTGTGAAACATTAATGACCCATTTTTCACCCTCAACTTGCTGCAAATTGTTCCAGTGAGCCTGACCTTAGATGGCTTAATTTAACAAGAGCACCGCCTTGCGGGTGCAGACCGCTCATCTATTTTCTTTTTAAAGGTGAAGGGACTCTCATTTTCAATCACAAAGGAGGGAGGAGTGGAGTGAAGAGGGGTGTATAGTGTGGGGTTGTGGACATTTATTACATTATCTTCCAAAAAAGCGAAAAAAAAAAAAAAAAAAAAAAAATCGGGGGGGGGGGGGGGGGGCGATGGGGGGGGGGGGGGGGGTTGGGTGCGATGGTTGGACGGTATTTCAAACATAACAGTTTAAAAAAAAAAATGGGAGGGGGGGGGGGGGGTATAGTGTGAGGGTGTGGTGGTAATTTGTGAGATGATCTTAAAAAAAAAAAAAAAAAATTGGGGGGGGGGGGTGGGGTGGGGTGGGGGTATAGTGTGAGGGTGTGGTGGTCATTTGTGAAATGATCTTAAAAAAAAAAAAAAAAAGAAAAAAAAAAAATAGGGGGGGGGGGAGGGGGGGGAGGGGGGGAGGGGGGGGGGAGGGCACGGGGGATGGTTTTGGTGGAGTCTATTGTGGTATGTCAGGTAAGAGTAGTTTCATCAAAGTATCAATCAAATCTAATCATAAATAAAGAAGTTATGGCAATTTTACCAAAATTTAATAATTTGACCTTGAGAGTCAAGGTCATTCAAAGGTCAAAGTAAAATTCAAGTTGCCAGGTACAGTAACCTCATGATAGCATGTAAGTATTTGAAGTTTGAAAGCAATAGCCTTGATACTTAAGAAGTAAAGTTGATCAAAACACAAAATTTAACCATATATTAAAAGTTACTAAGTCAAAAAAGGGCCATAATTCCGTTACAATGACAACCAGAGTTATGCAACTTGTCCTTTTACTGTACCCTTATGATAGTTTGTGAGTGTTCCAAGTATGAAAGCAATATCTATGATACTTTAGGGGTAAAGTGGACCAAAACATAAATCTTAACCAAATTTTCAATTTTCTAAGTATAAAGGGCCCATAATTCCGTCCAAATGCCAGTCAGAGTTACATAACTTTACCTGCAAGGTCCCCTTATGATAGTTTATAAATCTTGCAAGTATGAAAGCAATAGCTTTGATACTGTAGGAATAAAGTGGACCTAAACACAAAACTTAATCAAATTTTCAATTTTCTAAGTATAAAAAGGGCACATAATTCTGTCAAAATGCCAGTCAGAGTTACATTACTTTGCCTGCACAGTCCCCTTATGATAGTTAGTAAGTGTTGCAAGTATGAAAGCAATAGCTTTGATGCTTAAGGAATAAAATGGACCTAAACACAAAACTTAATCAAAATTGTCAATTTTCTAAGTATAAAAAGGGCACATAATTCTGTCAAAATGCATGCCAGAGTTATCTAACTTTGCCTGCCCAGTCCCCTCATGATAGTAAGTAAGTGTACCAAGTTTGAATGCAATAGCATTGATACTTACTGAGAAAAGTGGAACTAAACGCAAAACTTAACCAAAATTTTCAATTTTTTAAGTATAAAAAGGGCACATAATTCTGTCAAAATGCACGCCAGAGTTATCTAACTTTGCCTGCCCAGTCCCCTCATGATAGTAAGTAAGTGTACCAAGTTTTAATGCAATAGCATTGATACTTTCTGAGAAAAGTGGACCTAAACGCAAAACTTAACCGGACGCCGACGCCAACGCCAACGCCGACGCCAAGGTGATGACAATAGCTCATAATTTTTTTTCAAAAAATAGATGAGCTAAAAATCATGAAGGGTGATCATTCGTCATGATCAACAAGCTTTGCTTCAAACATATGATATTCTCACTGAGCCCATACCGTCTGTGGCCTGTATGCAGTATCCAGTGCCATCCTGGGCTGGAGGAACCAGCAGGAGCTGCATGATACGGTCCAACAGGCCATGAATGACCTCAAAGCCGGACGATTTGTTGTAGTTCACAGCAACCAGGTGTCGCTCGTTTCTCGCACCCACATCTAGCAATCACAGTGTACAAATACTACAATTAGCAGATAATAAATGTGAGCTGTACTCTGGGAAAGCTGCCCTTGATGCATACGCCCTAAGTATTATCTCAAACTAGTCTGTGCAGTTTCAACAGTCTTATCAAGGATGATACTTTCTGCTTTAATGGAAGCTTTTGTTTAAAGGAAGTCTCTTCTAAATTAAAATACAGTCTAGATGGAAAGGGTTGTTCCTGATTAGCCTGTGCTGATTGCACAGGCTAATCTGGAACAAAACTTTATGCACATGCCACATGCATTAAGCCCTGTTTTCCCAGAAAGAAGCTCATATGTCCAAGACCATGCTCCAGATTTCAAAGATCTAACAATAAATTGAAGTTCAGTCCAGAACAAATCTAGGTTGCTGACCAGGGCGTCCCTTGTTACATGACATGTGAATGATGCCATGGCCATTGACAGAATTACTTAAACTACTATTATCCTCATCTGTTCATTTATAGTAATTTAAATTTGTGGTCTCTGTTTATTTAAAAGCCATTGCATGATTGTTTCAGTAAAGGTGAAAAGTCGAAATAGTTTTCATTTAAATGTCATTCATTTGTGTGTGTTTTATCATAGTTATAACTGCTTGAAAAAAGGCCTAATTTGCATAAACCCAAATAACTATGAATTCATGAACACACCGACATGTGTCAATAAAGCATGAATGCCACCTCATACCACTTTTGTCTTAAAACTCCACTTACGTCACAGACAAACTGTTTATGGCTAAATTTTACTTTGAACCTCTCTTTTAAGTTATATTATAAAAGCAACATGATGGCCCTGAAGCGCTCTCCAAGGTTCAAGGTGACATTGTGGAAAACTTTTACACAGAGCCTTAAAATTTTGACCAAGTTTCATCATATATTAAGAACTTGAACAAATGAAGCAAGCAATTCTAGTTTTTTAGTCACAGCAACTCAAACTGTTTACCTTTCTTATCATCCTTAAATACGACATCTGAAATCTCGAATAGTTTCAGTGGCAGGGGCATGTTCTTGTTGTGGTACAGAGTCTTCAGTATCCCTGGCAACAGGGTCGTCCTAGCAACCTGGGCACACAAGGTATTCTTGACATAAGACATGGTGAGAAATTGTAGCTTTCCAAAGACTTTATTTATAGGTATGTACAATTGTTCTTTTCATTTCTGAGTTTCTTGCCTTTGCTTGCAAACAGTCTATGCATTACCAACATTTGGATTTTTAATGTACTAGAATTTATTTAAGAGCTTTTTTGAATAATGGTAAAATAGTTATTATCTACAACAATTAAGTTATTATAAAAAGGTCATTATTAGCAATAATTAGATTGTCCTCCCAGATATTACATATGAAAGTCTTTGTGATTCGTATTCATTTTGTGAGCCACCTGATTAAGAACATTTCAAACGGATTCTGGATTACGCTGTTCAAATTTGATGTTACCATGAAAGGAAAAATATTACAAGTTTGCTAAAATTTTCAAACAGCTAAACAATTTTAACATTTTTCTTCAATTTTCCTGAACTTTCTGTGATGCCCGCACATTTTTCATATTCTCTGATTATCCTTACGGGGATTTTTTCTTTGAATTCCCTAATTTGCCTTGGTTTGAAAGGTCAAGGGGTTACAATGCATTCATTCACGGTCACAAACAACTCACCTGGAAGGAGAGGGTCTTAGGGTTGGCAATGTGCACAGCGTTGGTGGTGGAAATGTCCTTCCTGAGCCTGTCTGCAATGTCATCCCGTGAACACTGTGAAACAATACAATCAATGAGGTTAAAAAAACATGTTGAACAACAAACAGTTGTCTATGATAAAAAAAGCATTCACCTGGGATATTGTAATCAATTGTACTCTAGAACTTGGAAACCTGCAGCAGACTCTTTTAAGTCAAAATTTAACGATTGCTATCACTGAAAGTCCTAATATGGGTTTAGTTCAGTACTTCTTCATTTGACTGTACCCCACCCCGATAGTTTTTTTATTTCACTCCTACTCCCAATCAGTAAAGAGCTTCATTATTTGACTGACCCCACTCCAATCTGGTTAATAAAACAAAAATACCCCTGTGTACTGGCTTTGGACAGTGTACATAGCGGATCCTTACTAGCTGGTTTCCAGCAATTTCTCAGTCTCATCAGACAATTGCATCTAACAAAGGATAGGAATTTTTATGGAAAACTGAGTCAAAAAAAGATATTTATGGATTTTGTTATATTTATTTTTGCATCAAGAATATTTGTTTGAGACTTCGTTTATTCAAGAAAACCTGATAATACTTGTGCAGAGTTCAGTTTTACACTGCAATCCGCTGTATTCCAAAACAACTTATGAACTGTTTGTCAATTTATAGTTCGTCTTTACTACAAGAAACTATGTAATTCTAACAAATTAAATTATTACCAATTTAATTAAACTAAAAACAAGCAAATTCATTGAAATGATATGCCTCGCCAAAATATTTTTTTTATGGATGGGTGGAAATTCTGTGATATGTAATATAACAAAAAATTATTAAGTGTAGGGTAATTGTTTTTATGCATTTCAAGTCTCCTCATTGCAGATATCCACCCATGAAGTTTCATATTGAAACTTTGTAGCGTATCTGAGATATAGCCCCATAAAGATATGTCATACAAAAACAAAAAGGGCAATAACTATTATAAAAGATGGTTATGGATCTTGAGCATGACACTTTTTTCCATTGATTTCTACACATCCATGAAATTTCATGTTGAAGTAAAGTATGGTATCTGAGATAGTATGAAAATATTTTATTTGAAATAGTATGAAAAGTTACATTATACAAAATCAAAGAGCAAGAACTCTTATTTGAGAATGTGTAGAGTTATCGTTCTTTTGAATGGCACTTCTCCTCATTTATATCTATACACACATGAATATTCATGTTGATATCTTTTACAGTTACCGGTACTCAGATATAGCCCTGACAAGTTTTGTGACAAACAGACAGAAAACGCCAATGCCATAGCCCTCCGCCTTTGGCAGGTGATAATACATCATTACTTTCATTATGATATAGAATAATCACAGATTCACAAAAAGTGCTTTGGCGACAACACTTTCTGAAAGCACTCGAAGTACCCAAAATTAACATAATTTTGCCAAAGGGAGGTAAATACGGCTTAAAAACTTTAGCAAGGGAGAGCTCTGTAATAATTTGTAAAAACTACTTTATAAAACTTACCAACGCGAAAGTGAGGACCTCAGTGAATCCTGCTGCACAGATTTCTGCACGCATCAGATCGGTCAACTTGTTTAGCGGGAACTAACAACAGACATTCATACATGATTAAGATGTACTTTAATGCTTTTTAAGATTAGAGATTTGGTTGAAAATATTGATTACAAAAAATCGTAATATGGAGTTGATATTCAAATTCTTAAAATAACACGTGAATATATATATTTGTTGAATGCGGTGGATTATCCATTTTGATTCACGAGTATATCATAGAAAAAATATTTTCATGAGTGGCTCAGCCACGAGTGAAAAAATATATTTTCTATGTTCACGAGTGAATTAAAATCGATATTCCACCTATCACGAGTGAATTAAAATCTATATTCCACCGAATCCAACACATTTTCATTTTATATTATGCTTTTTTTCCAAAGTTTATATAAATTGTTAAAGAGTTTAACTAAAGAATTTCGCTGGGATAATGACGTCATTTTGTTAAAAAAATGACTTCATTTAACAGTAAACAGTGAAAATTATCGATAATATTCACTGTTTATTTTCACTGTTTGAAACAGTGAAATTATCAGTTTTAATTCACTGATATTTCTCTATAAACCACGGGAAAGCATAAAATAAATAAAAAATATTTTGTGAGCGATTGAGAAGCTGAAATAAATACATATGCAACAAGCCAATTTGTTGAATTGATATCCCCCGCCAATATGCTTCTAGACACTCGTACCAAGTTTCAATGAAATCCGCCAAAGCACTTCCAAGATATGGCTCTGGACACACAAAAAAGCATTTTTTAAAGATACAAAGAGCCATAACTCTTTATTATCAGATGGTGTACAATGCCATTTGGCGTGCATCATCCTATTATCCATATATATACTCAAACCAAGTTTCAATGAGATCCGCCAAAGCACTTCCAAGATATGGCTCCGGACGGACGGAAAGACGGAGGAAGGGACAACGCCAAAACAATATCCCTCTGCCTATGGCGGGGGATAACATGCATAAATATGAAACATGAAAATTAAATAAATTATAGTAAGAATCTGTTTATAGTTCCATAAAACAAGTGTTCAATTACTTTACATTTATAATGACCACTGAAAAGACACATTTACTCGTACTTCATGCAGAAGCAAAACTTATTTCAAAGTATAACTGTGTTTCCCACCTGATTAGCAATGGTGTTGGTGTTGGGTATGGTCCAGTCCAGGTTATTGAAGCCGTACGCTATAGCCACGTCCTCCCAGATGTCACAGAAGTGGAGCACATGTAGGCCAGTTAAGAAACAAACAAAACTGATATTTGGACACAAAAGTCATTCTCCTCAACTAAGCACTGGTCATTTTTTCATTCTGTTTGTGTGTAACAAAATTCTATATACTTTCTTTTAGAAAAATAAACAAGTTGGTAAAGAAGTTTGCAAAATATGAAAGCAACATGTCAAGGGACTGTGCAAGTTTGCAAGAATTGGATGAAAGTTATGGACTTAATCACATAAAAAAACTGAATTTTCATTTTTTTTCTCAAATTCAAGGGGATATAATTCTGGGCTTATAACTCCGATATTGCTCATTTTCAATAGGGTTTGACTCATCATTCAGATAAAGACACTGTGCAAGTTGGACAATAGTTGGATGAAAACTGTGGACTTTATTGCTGAACAAGCCTTATTTAACAATTTTCTCAAATTCAAGGGGAGATAATTCTGGACTTTTTAGTCTGATGTAACCCATTTTCAATAGGGTTCGAGTCCTCATTAATATAAAGACACTGGACAAGTTTGAAAAGAATCGGATGACAACTGTGGACTTTATCGCATAAACAAGAAAAAGTCTAACACACGCATGCACACACACACGGATGGACGAAAACCACACCATCCCATAAGCCTTTCTGGCCTTTGGCCAGTAGAGCTTAAAATAAATGCCAATTTATTTTTAAGTGAAGTTGTCAATTTACATAGATTAGTAAATGCTTGTATTTGTTTATGGCTCTTAAAAGCGCAAAATTGTAACATATTTGAACTATTATCATCTCAATGTTATAGAGGAAAAAGTTATGTGTATTGTATTTCATATAATGTTAAGGTGTCGTAAAACAAGTGTATTAACAAAAATTAATTAAAATTGGGACACAATTTTGTGGCAGCATTATGCAAAAATGGGTCTTATGCCATATGCAGCCAATATAGCCCCAGACAACTCTGCACAATCCAGCAGTCTGGTCAGCAGCTGAGCTATCCTATATACATTTATGGTTTCATTAACAGACAGTAAAGCTCCTGACCAGAAGGAACAAATGTGCATGCTCCTTTGGCAGTAAATGGCATAGGACCCGTTTTTGAATGATGCAGCTCAGACGAGACGCTACAGTCTCAACGGAACCATTTCCCCCTGCCCCCACTCTTTCCACAGCAAGGATATCAGCCCTTGTGGGTGGGACCTCAACCTTGACATTCTGCCCTCCGTTGATGGCTTCTGACTCCATCCCCATACGGCTCAATAACTTCGCCATCGCTTCACCTGTGATACTGAAAACATTGTTTAATAACTGAGCTTGATGCATGTGGGTAAAGTGTCATCTCAGATTAGCCGGTGCAATCTTTAACTGGATTTTGGTTTAGATCAGACTTCCTTTAAATATGGAATACCATACACACATGCATTAAGCCCAGTTTATCTAGATATAAGCTTATGTCATTTATTTTCTTACAAACTAAATAAAATATATAAGGGCATTTTTAATGAAGGTCTCAAGACTGTATACTGTTTGAGGCCATTTCTAAAACATGTTTACATATTTTACACTGTAGTTGCATGAATATTTGAATTTGTTATATGCATTTTTAATTTTGAAGCCAAACAATTAATGATCTGTAAAGTAATAAATTATTGAAAAAGCTGTTATGGAAATATTGATTATGTATAGTTATTTTGGTAATAGCATGCTCATGCAGGGATTTCACAAGATTTGAATACCAAGAGTCAAACCACACAGGGCTTGAAAGTGTCAGGGGTCAAATGAAAATTCAAGGGTCAACAAATTTAATACTTAAGTCTGGATATTTGTTTTCGAGTATTTGTTCAATGCTCAACAAATGCTGTGTTTTATGAAATTTAGTAAATATTTGCTCACTAACAACCATTTAATGTAATATAAAATACATTTTACATTAGTTGCATGATGACATTTGTATAAAATGATGCAAATCATAAGGAGTCAAAAATGACAAAATGCTTGCATCAAAATTCTGCTTTACCGGTAATTGAAATTCCTGACATGTACAAATGCATGAACCAATATCCTACTACATTGACTATCATCAATGATTCTGTTATCAGAGGGGTGAAAGGAACTTGTATACGGCAAGTCTGCTAAGAATTTGCATTTGACATAAATATTAAAGATTTACTAAAATGTTGTCTCTAGACCCACTTGATTCCAATCCTCTTGTTCACATCTGAGACATCTATTGTTTCAAATCTGTAGGGCAGCTCCTGAAGAATGGGGTAAATAAAAGACATATTTTGCAAAATACCCAGTGAAATAAAAGCAATGTTGAATCACCATGTCTCACGTTTAATAAAGGAACATCTTAAGCTTCAGGTAACTGCATACCCAAATTATTTTTATTTGATGCAGCCAATATAAGCATAATAAATGCATGCTTGGGTCTATTTAATACATACATGGATCTATTTAATAAATGTATGAATCCATTTAATAATGTAAACTTTGTACAGTTTAATTTGATATTCATAGTATAAGTGAAAATACTCTTATCTGATTGCTTATGTAAGGGGGAATACTCCTCCAGTCTTGTGGTGAATGCAAGGGAGACAATTGTCAGAGTTGAGGAACACATGTTTGTGGGAAAATAGATACCAGAAAACTCATCAGTAATTTATTACATTTAACTAATAAATGCATAGATCTATTTAATTAACGCATGGATCTATTTAATAAACGCATGGATCTATTTAATAAATGTATGGATCTATTTAATAAATGTATGGATCTGTTTAATAAATGCATGGGTCATTTTAATAAAAATATGGATCTATTAAATAAATACATGGATCTATTTAATAAATGCATGGATCTATTTAAAAAATGTATGGATCTATTTAATAAATGCATGGATTTGTTTAATAATTTATTAAATGCATGGATCTTTTTAATAAATGCATGGATCTTTTAATAAATGCATTGATCTATTTAATAAATGCATGAATCTATTTAATAAATGCATGGTTCTATATAATAAATGCATGGATCTATTTCATCTGCCTATATGTTGATTTAAGAATATGTAATAGACAAGACCCAATTCAAAGTATTGCCAAGTGTAGATAATATACAGCTCTGCAATGTTTCCAACGTCAATAACAAATTGCTGACATTTAAATGAAGATTGATGTTGATTTTTTTTAATACCTAACATTTGAAAGAGCTCGAATATGGCAATTTAAATAATTAATTTATTGTCAAGATAAATCGCAAAAAACTGCATGGTGAATTATAGACCGTGAATGTTTACTCACAGGGTAGACCAGAGTGGTTCCGTCTGGCTGTATCACCTCTGCCTGTTCTATCCTGAAACACGCACACACAACATGCTGAGAATGTTGGGGTTTAAGGCTCTGCCAGGTTTAAGCCGCATTTAATATGAACAAATCGGTCCATTTTTTGTTTCAACATAGCTACCAAAAACAATAAAGAAAGAGAGGACTACGAAAACAATAAAAAGTAAGCCTTTAATTTTTTTTTTACTTTTAATTTATAGTTCAAGTTTTTGGACAACCTACTAAAATAGTATTGAAAATCTTAAAACAAACACAAAACATGGCTATGACTCTAATTCAGGTTATTTGCATTTTACTAGTATACGCATTTTAGATGTCATACCATCTGATTTCTACTACTTGAATAAATCTACCTTACATACCATAACAGCTGACTACCACTATTTGGTAAAATGTTTTCCTTACACACCATAACAGCTGACTACCACTACTTGGTAAAATATCTTCCGTACACACCATAACAGCTGATAACCGTTATAATTCAAAGTAAAGCAATGTAATGTTGGACACTGTTGTAGGACGTACACAAATGGCTGTTCACAGTATTGGCCAAACATTGTGACTACGGTGTCCAGGACTATCCTCGCCTTGGTAAGGTCTGTAGCAGTGCACTCAATGAACACATTGCGGGTATTCAGGGTGATCTTAGAATGTTCACCTGGAACACACAAACATATTTCAGCCACCACCTAGGAAAACAGGGTTTAATGGATGTGCATCAAGTGTCATCAGTCTACAAAGGTTAATCCTGGACAAAAATTTGCGCCTTAACAGGATATTTGCTAACAAGAGACTTCCATGAAACACTAAACTATTAAAGCGGAAAGTGTTGTACCTGATAATCTGGTGAGAACTGCACAGGCTTATCAGGGACGACACTTAACACACAAGCATTATGCCCAGTTTTCCCAGTGTGGATCATTTTTAAATTTGTGCCATCTGAATATGGTATTTAAATAATGCAAGTAGTTGTTATTAAAGATGAATAAGAGGTCTACCTTATGGTAAGTATGATGGACATGGTTATCAGCCAAAAGAAGGAGAAATCAAACCACTGGCCTTCAAAAATTCAAACACAGAAATTTAGAACTTGACCCATTTACAGTTTATGGATAAGACAGAGCCGTTGTATTAGTTTCATACAAGTCATATGGTCCGTATCCAAAACAACTGCTTGATTTTCAGATAAACCCGTTGTTATGAATAAAACGCTTCAAATAGCTCATTCAGTGAGTGTGTGTATTTTTTAATTTTGAGGTCCTGCCACCCATGAGGATACATAAAGTGAGGACTGCAATATCCAGCCATTTGTTTTTACTGCAAGACATTTGTTGAAATTTGGTGTAGTCTTTTGCAGTGGGTGGAATCTGGAGTACATAGTGAAAACTTACCATTGATGAATGGAGGCATGGACAGTACGACACCATATGCATCATAGATGACTGGGTACAGTACCTCAGGGAAACTTACCATTGATGATTGGAGGCATGGACCGTATGACACCGTTGGCATCATAGATGACTGGGTACAGTACCTTGGGGAAACTTACTATTGATGAATGGAGGCATGGACAGTACGACACCGTTGGCATCATAGATGACTGGGTACAGTACCTTGGGGAAACTTACCATTGATGATTGGAGGCATGGACAGTACGACACCGTTGGCATCATAGATGACTGGGTACAGTACCTTGGGGAAACTTACTATTGATGATTGGAGGCATGGACAGTACGACACCGTTGGCATCATAGATGACTGGGTACAGTACCTTGGGGAAACTTACTATTGATGATTGGAGGCATGGACAGTACGACACCGTTGGCATCATAGGTGACTGGGTACAGTACCTTGGGGAAACTTACCATTGATGATTGGAGGCATGGACAGTACGACGTCATTGGCATCATAGATGACTGGGTACAGTACCTCGGGGAAACTTACCATTGATGATTGGAGGCATGGACAGTACGACGCCATTGGCATCATAGATGACTGAGTACAGTACCTCGGGGAAACTTACCATTGATGATTGGAGGCATGGACAGTACGACGCCATTGGCATCATAGATGACTGGGTACAGTACCTCGGGGAAACTTACCATTGATGATTGGAGGCATGGACAGAACGACACCGTTGGCATCATAGATGACTGGGTACACTGGCTTGTCCTGGATGATTGGTAGATAGGGCTTCAAGTGGCTGTCAACCTGAAGACAGCGAGATAAACATATTTAGTGAAGAATTCAAGGGAAAATTTCACATTTGCAGGTGGGTTGAATCATTGTCAAGACTGAATTCTTTCATGTAAATACCTTTTTTGTTTTTCTTCAAACATTCAACTTACAACTGACATATTCTGTTCTTCTTTACTTCAGGATTTTGAAATAACAATCTACGTATTTTGTTCGCTGTAATTTACAGGAAAAATGCAACAAGTAAAAATAACCTAAGTTGTTATGGAACCAAACAATAAAACCATATAAACCATAATTTAGACATTTTAAGATCAATTGGCTTTAAAAATGTTGAGCCAGGGGCATTGCTGACTTTATTTATTGTTTGCAGTAAAAACAATATTCAGGGTTTTACAAGATTCTGGCTATTCAGTTAATTGCTGGGATGAATGTTGAGAACAGTAAGCAACAACTCTGCAAGATGATTGTTGAACACTTTAATTTTTTATCTGCTTACTGAGTACAGCTCCATG
Source organism: Dreissena polymorpha (assembly GCF_020536995.1). Lineage (NCBI taxonomy): Eukaryota > Metazoa > Mollusca > Bivalvia > Myida > Dreissenidae > Dreissena > Dreissena polymorpha. Next base: position 120,362,519 of record NC_068359.1, on the reverse strand, counting down.
AGTTCTGATGCAGTGTACTCTCTGGTCTGGTTAAGGGCCTTGAACTTGATATCGGCTGGGGGCTTGGCATCATAAACGAACGGGCCCTGGACTGTATCTAGGTCATGGGTTCCTATAGCAACCAGTGTGCGTCTCCTGTAAAAACCAGCAGGGTTTTACATTCATGCCAAATTTCAGGGGTCCCTAGGACTCAAGTTAATAATTTTCAGGGGTCCTGTCCATAAAAATGGGGGTCCCAATATAACTTAGTGATATATAAGTAGTATATAACTCCTGTCATTCACAGGTGTATGGTCCTTTATTCATGACAAGTATCGTTTGATTGTTTTTGCTGTGAATTTGTTGTTTTTAGCATACTACAATGGAAACATGATACTGTAGCAGTGAATGTATGCTTAAATATGCTGGCTGTGTCAAAGTCAATTAGTCAAAAGTATATTAAGTATTTATGTAAACAATAGCCGAGATTTAACACACACCTATACAATTAAAGATTGTATTTATTTTTATAGTTTAATCTTGCTTGCCAGATAATAAGCTATCGTTACCTCAGTAAGCTTTTCTTTCAAAGGGACATAAACAGCTCACATTTACGCAATATAACGTCAATAAGGGACTTTGCACCTAGTAACAGCAGGTGCGGGGCAACACGATTGGTTGATAAAAAATCGTGACAACTCGTACATTCTTCTAGAAAATCATGTACTGCAGTTGTCTTTTAGAATTTCTTGTTGATAATAAGAGAACAAATATGTCAAAATTATTGTGCGTCCCATGGGACGCAAATTAACAAATATGACGGGTCCTGACTGGCATTTTATGCGTATTTGACACAGAATATCGCGTCCCGTAAAACCCTGCACCAGTCATTAATTAATCATAATAAACTGACTTGTACAGCAAACAAGGTTTATTAGACCTTAAATAATTCAAGGGCTGTATTTCAAAAGTGCTTGGGGCAATCAAGGGCTGTAACTCAAAAGTGCTTAAGGCAATCAAGGGCTGTAACTCAAAAGTGCTTATGGCAACCTGGCTGATTATAAACTTAGTCATTTTTTATGCCCATTAACATTATCAAAAAGTTGAAAGTTAATGAGAATTAAGCTGTGTGAGTTAAGGAACAGATGATTTGGCCCGTTTTCCTGTAATTCAAGGGCCATCATTCAAACAGGGTTTAAATTTTATCGCTGGTTATCAAACATGCCTGATATATTATGCCAACAAACATTATCACCAAGTTTCATGATAATAAGATTTAAAATGTTTTAGTTTATGAGCCAACATTGTTCTTTAAGGAACCAACCTATCCGACGGACCATTCCATTATGATTGTTCCCGTTAAATACCCTGTTGTTTAAAAGGGCGGTAAAATATAAACGCAATTCGATGAAATAATTCTTATTTTACAAGTTTAATAAAAAATAAGGCATAAAGATGTTAATAACTATTAGGGTTGTAATACTAAAAACAGAGAAAAAAACAAAAATTGTTGCAAACTTTCTTGAGACTGAGTCATGTTTAAAACTAAATTATTTTGAGAAATGAATATGTAATCAATATGGACTTGATTAAATGACCTCAACACAAAATATTGTCTGAATGCTTCATTAACATATCCTAGTGTTTCTTCACTAGATGTCATAGCACGTCTAGCTTAAATTCATACCGACATATATTCTGGTGTAACTTGTCCTGCAGATCTATGAAACTTTTATAGCTTTCCTCCGTGAACTTGATATTCCTCAGAACTGCCGCCACTGCAAATGGCCGCACTTGAGCAGTCTGAAAAAAAAGGTAACCAGAGTCTGAAGAGTTCTATTTCATTGCCTATACAAACTTGATAGCCAGAGTCCGAAGAGTTCTATTTCATTGCCTATACAAACTTGATAGCCAGAGTCCGAAGAGTTCTATTTCATTGCCTATACAAACTTGATAGCCAGAGTCCGAAGAGTTCTATTTCATTGCCTATACAAACTTGATAGCCAGAGTCCGAAGAGTTCTATTTCATTGCCTATACAAACTTGATAGCCAGAGTCGAAGAGTTCTATTTCATTGCCTATACAAACTTGGTAGCCAGAGTCCAAAGAGTTCTATTTCATTGCCTATACAAACTTGATAGCCAGAGTCCGAAGAGTTCTATTTCATTGCCTATACAAACTTGATAGCCAGAGTCCGAAGAGTTCTATTTCATTGCCTATACAAACTTGATAGCCAGAGTCCGAAGAGTTCTATTTCATTGCCTATACAAACTTGATAGCCAGAGTCCGAAGTTCTATTTCATTGCCTATACAAACTTGATAGCCAGAGTCCAAAGTTCTATTTCATTGCCTATACAAACTTGATTATGATACATTGTCACTGAGAGATGAATTGGTAAAATCATCTTCCTTTAGCAACTGTTTAAGTTTCCGCTAAATTCTGAGTCATATAACAGCTTTCTAGCAACTTAAATGTGATTAGTTCAGGCCTTACGTACCACTTTGTGCTTGGAGCCAATAAATACTTAAGATCTGTATAACACAATCTTGAAAATTGTGGATGCTATTTTTTTGGAAAGCACTAAGAAGGTGTTATTATTGTCAATGATTATGTATTTTAATAAACGTTTAATTTAAGCAACATAAGAAGGCTATTAGCTTGCTTTTTAGCCTTTCTTGTTCATTGGGAATGCACAAATGTTTACTCACAGCTGGCAGAATTTTCAACTGCTGTCGTTTTCCTGACGCTGGGGGAACAGACTTGTATCTGGGTGCTTTCAGTCTGCAATAATCAAAAACGTAACATATTACAACCACTTATAACTAATTACTTTGAAAACATAAATATTTGTTGTCATGAAATTACCTCGAAATTTAAAAAAATGACAACTTTTTTTCTGTAAAAGGAGTGTCTATCCAGGGGAAGCTATCCAGTAGAATTTCAAATGTTATTTTCACGAAATGTGTTGCGAATTTTAGAAACTCCATTTTTCATGTGTTTTGGTCAAAAGGGGTGCAGTAACACATTAAGTTCCCCATTATCAACTGACATTCAAGAAATAAACAACTGTTATGAAAACATGGTATTTCACTAATGACGGATAGGGTTCAACTACAAAGTGTCAAATTTGAGAAAAAAACAAGTTGAAAACAATAAGCCATTAACAATCATTTGTAATTAATTTTTAGGCAGGACACCACAAAATCATTACTTAAATGCTAACTTTGAACATGAAAAGAGTTCAACATGCACATAAATCTATTATGAGCTTTACTGAAACAAATACCATTGAATGTACAGCACTTTTCAATGGGCGTACAAATGGTTTATGTAAAGCGACTGTGTCAGTATTATTTTGAAGCCTTGATTTGGGGTGTAAACATTCTAGAAAACTTCATCAAAGAACTCAAATTGGCTGGTCCTAAAGTAATCTAGACAATATATTGTTTGTTGGACACTTAAATTTGTTCAAACCACAATTATCGTCGAAAATTAGTGACACACAAATAATAATGGTTTTACAGTATTATGATGGACCAACTTGCCATGCATTATTAATTAATTGTTAAATTAGATGTTTTTCACATGCAAATTCACGAATCTTTCTGTAAACTAATCATAATAAGAAGTGGTTATAATTTGTTTTGCTTTACTATGCAACAAGAACATTGTTAAGTTTTGGTTTTACAAGGAAAACTAAACAAAAGAAAAGTTCTTGACACAATGAATAGCATGTTCAGTTTTATTTTGTCTGCACTCAGGAGAGAAACAAAGCTTTGACTGACTGGACATCGGAACCTACTTTTCCAAGAACACCAGCAGTGCTCTTCCAATGCCTTCAATGCACAGCAGGTCATATCTGTAAATGTAAAATTAGAAAGGTCTTTTAATAGACAGAAATGACAAAAGGGCCAAGATGGCAGTGGATTTGCTTGCCTAAGTTTACTGCTTAAAAATGTCAATATTCTTATGAGCAGGAAAGGGTTAACCCTTTGCATGCTGGGAAATTTGTCACCTGCTAAAATGTCGTCTGCTGAATTTCTAAAATTAGCATTTTCTTTGATTTTTTTCAAAGAATATTATCAGAATAGCAAACAGTTTGGATCCTGATGAGACGCCACATTCTGGATCTGGATCCAAACTGTTTGCAAAGGCCTTCAAAATTTGGTTCCCGCACTGAAAGGGTTAAAGACACTATTTAGTAGCAGAAGAATTTCATACAACAAAAGAAATAATATGAAATACTTTGGTAGATTTTCCACGAAAATACAATATACACGTCTGAAATGATTACCTGTTGGCAGGCACTTCTATTTTGAACTGTTCCTGTCCTGGTTCACCCTGACCATCCTCCTCCTCCTGAAGTAATTAAGTATCAGCAATGTTCTTGGACATCTAGGCTTCATGCATGTGCATAAAGTGTCATCCCTGATTAGCCTATGCAGTCAGTATTGTCTAATAAGGGACAACACTTTCCGCCCAAACTGCATTTTTGTATAGAAAAGACTTCCTTTAATTTAACAATTCAATACAAGAGTAAAGTGTAGCCCTGAATAGCCTGTGTGGACTGCAAAGGTAATCTGGTGGGCCACTTTAAGGATTAGCATTAACCCTTTAAGCGCTGGAACCGAATTTTGAAGGCCTTTGCAAACAGTTTGGATCCAGATGAGACGCCACAGAACGTGGCGTCTCATCAGAATCCAAACTGTTTGCTATTCTGATATTATTCTTTGAAAAAAATCGAAGAAATGGCTAATTTTAGAAATTCAGCAGACGACATTTTAGCAGATGACAAATTTCCCAGCATGCAAAGGGTTAAGCCCAGTTTCCCCAGAATGAGGCTCATACCACAAGACACTAATGAACTTATAACACATGTGTTTCACAAGATTCATGACAGTAAACAGTAAATTAGTGGGATATAAATTCATCTACTTAACCAGGTATTTAACCTAGCAGAACATTATTATTCATGCATAAAAGTCAGTTTCAGACTAATGTATGATTTGTGCTGGAAATAATTTAACTTTTATTATTATTTGCAACTAAATATATAACACATACCGCTACTTCAGCTTCAAGGCCAAAATCGAAACATAGATTGTCAAACTCTTCAAATGCTGCAATGAAAATAACATTTGTATATTTAAACAGGAAAGGAAAATAATTGTAGATGATAACAGTTTTTTGACAACCCTTTTAGGTAGTTCTTTATTAATGCTTTGAGCTTTTAAATATGCATAGGTACAGCTCAAAGTTGTTCCACTCAAATAAGTGTTTTTCTGCGCCACTTTGGGACTGGTAACAGTCAAATTGGGTAAATTAACGTTGTTATCATCGGAATTGGGAAATGTATTTATTACGTTGTTTTCTTGAGATCCGTGATGCTAGGTTGGTCATTGTCGGCTTGGGTACTATTTAAATGTACCCCTAGTACGTAAAATATACTGAAACGTACCTTGGAATTGTAATGCTTAATTGGTTGTTGTTGTTTTTTTATTCAAATTGATAATTTTCATATTTATGTGAATATTCTGTAAACTGGCCTCTATATTATTGTACCTCCTGCTCAAATAATCAAGTTGAGTTAGTTTTTTATCAATGAGAAATTTGTTTTGTATTCTGCAGGGCATTTTACATCATGGGCAGGCTCGCATATGCGAGTGAAGTTGACGGTCAGGCGAGTAAAGTTTATTAAATACTCGACCAACCGGGCGAGTGCTGTTTTTCAAGTTGAGAAATATAAATTCAGTTCAGTTTAGAACTCCTGCCACATCGATACAAATTGTGAACAATTTTTCGAACGAACAAAAATAGGTTTAGTACATAAAGAAACTGCACTTTTGTTTTGAAAATGAAAAATGATGTCACAGGCACAGTAAAAATAATTCTCGAAATTGGCTGCGCTCTTTTCATAGGTGTCAGTGCTCTATAGCTAATCGATTAAAAGTGAAAAAAACAGTTAAATTTATTGGTCATTCCGTGAAGAATAAAATTTCATTTTAATGTAAATATCAATAAAAAAATATACATAACTGGTTAATCATAATACTTATTATATTTAATTTAAAATAAACAGAAAAAATAATTATCAATAAACAGAATAATTCGTGATCAAAAGGCTTAGCCAAAATTGACCATATTGTAACCATTTGTTAATCAAGCGTGTCATTCAGTAAAAGTTCGTCTGAAATATTAAAACTCGGCATAGAAAAGGGTTCTATTTTGAAATATCTGAAAGGTGGTGGAGACAGGGAACAGAAAGAAAGGTCATCAAAACCAGAAGCGGAAAGTACGGAGAAAAGGAAACAGGTGCAGAAAACATAAGCAGAGCTCCAGATAAGGTTTTGTGAAATTCTTAAATTACTACCAGATTTTCAAAAAGAATTCTTAACTCTGAAATTTTATTCTTAACGTTACTACTAAGTTTTGGAAAATAATTCTTATTTTTTCTAAATGACCTAAAAATAAATAATAATGGTTATTTTCATGCAAAAAAAATCAAAATAAACATACTAGCAACTTTATTTATACGAGTTCAACAGTGTCTTTTCAGTATTATAAAATTTTATTTTTCCAATACCTTCATATGCCTTAACTGTGTTTAGAGTGCATGCCTTAGATGAATTTTTACATATTTCACATTTAAAACGGGTCTCCCCTTCAATCTTTTCAACGATTAGCCACGGGACTTGTCCCTTCCACTCGTTCAATGTTTTTGTGTGTTTAAGTTTGGACCCGTCGTGTAACGTTTTTGTTTAGCTTTTCCGACTGTGTCGGCAACTGAACATACAACATCGTATAAGATCTTTTCTATAATGTCTTTCTAAACATTAAACTTCGGCTCACTTTGCGTAAAATATGTTAAAAGCATATTTTTGGACGCTTTGCAGTTTTTTAGGACGCTCTCTGGGTGCCGCCATTGTTTTTTGATAGATAGACTGTATACGCCGCTTTTATTGGAAAAAATGCGCTTTGTTAAACAAACCCGATAATCATTCTATATAAGCACCGCAAAGATCTTTAATATGCGAAAAGAACTCAATAAAAATCGATACGAACCGATGTAAAAATAATATTCGTAACTTGATTTTGTAATTCTTAATGGTACGATAAGATTTTAAAATAAAAACGTAACGGACTTGAAAATAATTCGTTATTACGAAAATACGACCCTTATCTGGAGCTCTGATAAGGATAGAAAATATAATCCATCAGATAATGCAGTTAATTTGTTTGCAGTTTAATGTCACTATGTTACGTAGGTTAAAAAGGTTCTGGTTGATCATAACTATAAATATAGATATATATTTTTTAAATGCAGGGCGAATAGATTGAAGTGAAGTGCGAGTCGATTGTCAACCTACTCGCCTTTCAGGGCGAGTGGCTCTGGAAAAATTCTTCAAGGCTTGATGGGATTTGGGGCAGGAATACAACTCCGGTACAGTCTTAATTGGCTGGGTATGTGTTAGTATATATTATCCGTACCTGGGGTACATTCAAGTACTTGACTTACATTAAAGTAAACTTAAAGAGTACCTTGGTAACAATAAAGTAGCACACGATCTGACAATGACCCATCGAAGATCAGTTATTGTAATTATTTCAGTAAAACTTAAGTTCGTCTATCAAAGAGATTTTTTAACAGATAATGTTTATAAATTTTACAAAACCGTACTGAGGTTAGACTTTTTTAGACTCTAAACTTTCACAGGAAAATAAGATCGGTCCAGGCAGATGGGTTGTTGAACATGTTGAAAGTTTGTAACTTACTGTATTTTTTCCCAAGAATATGGAACAATTCTGACGTATTTACTGCTACGGTCGGCATCTCGAGCTTATCAACGTTAAGAAACGTGCAACAAATGTAAGAAACCTATTTGAGCGATGAAATAGCAATCTGTTCTAAAATGATGAAATTCTGACACACTACAGTCTACATCATTGTTTCCGCCGGGTTGAACTATCGGTCTCCTATTGAAGAGGATTCGGCCATGGGTAAAACCCATCCCATACAAAAATCAAAGCGCTAAATAGATCTATCTATCTTATCTATCTTTCAATACTGCCGGAACCCCCTTGCGGGTACTATTGGCAGCTGCGCGTGTCAGTGCAAGAATAAAAGGTTTAAAAGCATTGAAAGGGAGACTTCAAAGCATGAAAGTGAGGTGAAGATAAAAGTGTGATAGTGTTAAACAAGAAGAAACATATTTATAGGTTAAAAGTTGGTTAAAAAAACACTGTTTTGTGATTCAGGGACGACTGGGGAGTTGAGTGGGTCTAAGGCAACGCTTGAACCCCTCTAGGTCTGCCTGCTGTACAACTGAGGCTGGTAGGCCGTTCCAAAGAACTATGGTGTAAGGAAATAAGGAATATTTAAAGTAGTTGGCTGATGTATGGACTTGTCTGAATGAGAGTGGGTGCATATGACGAGTCATCCTCATAGGCCTCTCAAGATATGATGGCGGCGTAGATTCATGTGATAACTAAATGTCGCGTTTCTCCCTGATCTTTGTTATCATTTTTTTACAAACATACATAATAATATAGATTTAATCGTTTATTTTTAAGTTTCCAGCATCTGTTTAATGAGTTGCACGGTGTGCATGTAATAACTTTCTCACAATTATTTAACAAATTGAATCTTGTCTGCAGATTAAGTGACATACCTTCACTTGAAACGAATTATATATGAAAAAGTGCTTACGAAATAACTCATCACATGGAAATAATTAATAAAGCACAGCAGTCTTTATCTTGCGTCGTTTAAATATGAATTGCAATTTAAACCGGACGTGTACACTGCGGTAATGTATAAATTACAGGTATTTTAGTTTCCGTGTGTACTTAAAGTGATATTATGGGCATTGTTCACTGTTGAAGTGAGCTGAAATGAATTAACAGGTCCAAAGAGTTAGTTAAAATGTGGTTACTAATCAATTATCTGCAACTCATCTTGCTACCATTTGTTTATTAAAATATATTTTATATTCGATATTCTTACGTGACCCACCCAGTCCTGTAAGCCGAAATGATCCGTAAAATAAAATTGTGTCTTTGTGTCGTATGGACGAATCTGCACTTAAACTAAATTTAGGTTCAAAACGTACTTCAGTTGTCAAACGAAAGTACGGATGATATTCAAATTCATTATTTTTCTCTTTCCGGTATATTGTTTTAGTATGTTGATGCTGCATTAACAAATATAATTGTATATGAAATGAAAACACCAAAAAATAAACAACGGTTGCGATAGACACCTATAAACTGTTAGATGCCCATAATATCACTTTAAGAAACACAATATGACACCTACATTATATATTTTTTGCAACCATCCATTGTTAGAAATGATAACGTATTACTTCAAACGCAAATTCTGATGTTGAATGTAGTTAAATAGGATATGCTTCCAGACACATGATTATAGAGTGAACATTTAAAAAAAACGTTGTGTGGAAAATTGATATCCAGTATGTCAACGGGATGACGACATGATGTTTTAAAATACTAAACAAACACATTTTTGAAAATGACCGATGGGTGGCATACAATTACTGAAATAGAAAATATTGTCTTGTATTGTGTGTGTGCCACACATTCTTTTTTTCAGATCAATCTGTCATTTTGTGAAATGGAGCGAAGCGTTTTTAAATAATTCTTTTTGAAGGACCAACTTAACCCATGTATGCTCTAGAAAAAAGGCCTTGGCAAACAGCTTAGACCCAGATGTGACGCCGCATGATGCGGCGTCTCATCAGGGTCTGCGCTGTTTGCTTTAAGGAATTAGTGTAAGAAATATTCTAAATATAGAAATACATTGTTGTGCAAATATACTAGACATCCCTTAATTCGGAAATAAATTGATCCAATTTAGAAGGATGGGAGAGTCCACTAGGCTTAAATGGGTTAAGGAAAATGTGTATAAAATCGTTTGATCAGAAGGTAAGCTAAGAGATTTAAATGCCGTGTGTGCAGTTGAGCGGAACAACGAGCATATATTTGGTAGAGAACCATGCAAGTGGAGATTTTAATAAATATTGGCAAATAAATTTAGTAAATACAGCACAACAACAATACTTTTATAACGTTTATTATTAGTATCCGACCGACCACCAAAGCACCAACAGTAAAACATCCGGCTATAGAAAAAACATCTTTCAAAAACAAACCGCTGGTTCTCACAAGGTAAACGTATTTTGAATAACATGTATCTCTAGTATTATAAAAACAAATGAGAGAGACAGTCGAGAACGGGTTATCTGCATTTCGTACACACAAAGCCATGCTATTCATAATATATTGACGTCCCGTCTTTGCATGCAATGCTTTTGACATTCATAGAAATCCTTAGTTAGGTAGCCGTAAATGTACATTGTACCATGATTCTTCCTGATCTACTTATCAACAAAATTAAGTTATACAACTACTTAAAAGCAACACAAAAATAAGTCCCGATTCTCAGCACAACACACACGTCAAAACTAGTATAATGTTTAAACAAGAGCACCGCCTTGCGGGTGCAGACCGCTCATCTATTTTCTTTTTAAAGGTGAAGGGACTCTCATTTTCAATCACAAAGGAGGGAGGGGTTGAGTGAAGAGGGGTGTATAGTGTGGGGATGTGGAATTTATTACATTATCTTCCCAAAAATGCGAAAAAAAAAATCGGGGGTGGGGGAGGAGTGGGGGGGGGGATTCTTGGGTGCGATGGTTGGACGGTATTTCAAACATAAAATAATAAAAATAAATATTTGTGTTTTTTAAACCGTTTCCAAAAAAAAATAAAATTGGGGGGGTGGGGTGTATAGTGTGAGGGTGTGGTGGTAATTTGTGAGATGATCTTAAAAAAAAAATTGAGGGGGGGGGGGATTCGGGTGGGGGGAGGGTGGGGGGTGGATTCTTGGGTGCGATGGTTGGACGGTATTTCAAACATAAAATAATACAAATAAATATTTGTGTTTTTTAACCGTTTCAAAAAAAATAATTTGGGGGGGGGGGGGGGGTTGGGGTGGGGGGGGGGGTGTAGTGTGAGGGTGTGGTGGTCATTTGTGAGATGATCTTAACAAAAATAGGGGGGGGGAGGGGGGGAGGGGGGGAGGGCACGGGGGATGGTTTGGGTGGAGTCTATTGTGGTATGTCAGATAAGAGTAGTTTTGTCAAAGTATCATTCAAATCTAATCATAAGTAAAGAAGTTATGGCAATTTTAGCAAAATTTAATAATTTGACCTTGAGAGTCAAGGTCATTCAAAGGTAAAGGTAAAATTCAACTTGCCAGGTACAGTAACCTCATGATAGCATGAAAGAATTTGAAGTTTGAAAGCAATAGCCTTGATACTTAAGTAAAGTGGATCGAAACACAAAATTTAAGCATATATTCAAAGTTACTAAGTAAAAAAAGGGCCATAATTCCTTAAAAATGACAACCAGAGTTATGCAACTTGTCCTTTTACTGTACCCTTATGATAGTTTGCGAGTGTTCCAAGTATGAAAGCAATATCTATGATACGTTAGGGGTAAAGTGGACCAAAGCACAAAACTTCACCAAATTTTCAATTGTCTAAGTATAAAGGGCCCATAATTCCGTCCAAATGCCAGTCAGAGTTACATAACTTTGCGTGCACAGTCAACTTATGATAGTTAATAAGTGTTGCAAGTATGAAAGCAATAGCTTTGATACTGTAGGAATTAAGTGGACCTAAACACAAAACTTAACCAAATTTTCAATTTTCTAAGTATAAAAAGGGCACATAATTCTGTCAAAATGCCAGTCAGAGTTACATTACTTTGCCTGCACAGTCCCCATATGATAGTTAGTAAGTGTTGCAAGTATGAAAGCAATAGCTTTGATACTAAAGGAATAAAATGGACCTAAACACAAAACTTAACCAAAATTTTCAATTTTCTAAGTATTAAAAGGGCACATAATTCTGTCAAAATGCACGCCAGAGTTATCTAACTTTGCCTGCCCAGTCCCCTCATGATAGTTAGTAAGTGTACCAAGTTTGAATGCAATAGCATTGATACTTTCTGAGAAAAGTGGACCTAAACGCAAAACTTAACCAAAGTTATATATTTTCTTAGTATAAAAAGGGCACATAATTCTGTCAAAATGCACGCCAGAGTTATCTAACTTTGCCTGCCCAGTCCCCTCATGATAGTAAGTAAGTGTACCAAGTTTGAATGGAATAGCATTGATACTTTCTGAGAAAAGTGGACCTAAACGCAAAACTTAACCAGACGCCGACGCCAACGCCAACGCCGACGCCGACGCCGACGCCAAGGTGATGACAATAGCTCATAATTTTTTTTCAAAAAATAGATGAGCTAAAAATAATTCTATCCTTGCAAACCCTGTTTAAGTAACAGTCTTACCAAAGAAATACAATGTACTTTTTGGAAGCCCTGTCGTGCTTAAAGAGCTTCAACTCAACTCTTACACTATTTTTCTATTTGCAGGTACATGCATACATTTATTTGACAAAAAGAAAATAAAGTCTGACGTTCCTTTGCTTGGTTAAGGGCATATCTACGACTAAAAGTTATAGCTGTACTAGTACACCGATTTCACCCTTTAGAGTCGAGCAGAACTGAGATGCTTCTTCATAAAATCCACTGTCCTTGAAAGCGCGAGATCGGCGCACTCTTTATTGTAATTTTCCTTGTTGTTCGGATTGGTGAACCCGTGACCCGTTGGGTACATGAAGAACTCGAAATTGTTCTTTCCAGCCATGGCCGCCTCAAACGCGCGCGCATCTTCCGGGGCGGAAAAGCCGGCGATAGTGTCCAGTTCCCCAAAGTGCGCCTGTAACGGGATGTTGATTGTCTTGACGTCACAGAGCTCCTCCTTCGGGGTGCCGTAGAAGGGGGCAGCCGCCGACAACTCCCCGACTAGCGCCGCCGCTGCGATACTCAAAGCACCGCCCATGCAGTAGCCTGTGACGCCTACCTGTTATTGAAGTAATAGTAATATATGATAATATTTCACTTTCTTACCCGAGGGACTTCGATCAGAAGCCATTTCCCACCCAAAGTGTCTCACAGTTATCAAACATTTTGACTACAACATTTGACAGGTAAAGTTAGTCGCTAAGTACTGCACTCAACATTAGAACAAGCCAGTACTTTTATCATCCGCAGCTTCAAGATAATTCATGTATAATGTAATGGCAACGGATTATATATCCTGGGTTATATGCGCTTATGCGAGACAAAAATAAATGCTAAAATAACTTCACCGTTCGAATTGTGTTAACATAGAAAACAGGGATACCTTTCTGCAACCTTTGCCCATAAGGAACAGCGCGGCGCCCCGGATGTCCTCTACAGCCCCGGCCCAGTCAAGACCACCCATTAGGTGCCCGGCTTCCTCGTGATCCGTTGCCACTTTACCACGGTACAGGTCGGGAACCAGCGTGACGAAATTACCCATTTTCGCGAGCTCGTTGCCGCGTGCGATGATCTGTTCGTTCATTCCCCACCATTCCTGATGAACAAGACATGTAATATCGAACTGAATAAACCGAGCTATGGAAAACTGGGGCTTAATGTTTGTGCTTAAAGTGTTGTTCAAGATTAGAATTTGCAGTCCACGGAGGCTTATCAGGGACGACAATTTCCGATTTTATGGAATTTGTCACGTAAATGAAGTCTCTTCGTTACGAAAATCCAGTCTAGGCGGAAAGTGTCCTCCCAGAAATTACACATATACTGTGCGACACTTTTCACATGCATTAAAGGGGCCTTTTCACAGATTTTGGCATTTTTTTAAATTATTCATTAAATGCTTTATATTGATAAATGTAAACATTGGATCGTAAAAGCTCCAGTAAAAAATCAAGAAAAAAAAAAATAAAAAAAGGAAAAGAACATTGCCCGGAGCAGGTTTCGAACCAGTGACCCCTGGAGTCCTGCCAGAGTCCTGAAGTAAAAACGCTTTAGCCTACTGAGCTATTCCGCCTAGTACACATCCGTGACGTATTTTATACCTTATATAAGCAATCTTCGTAGTTTCACAAAATTTAACGACAAAAACAGAACTCTCCAAATTATTCAATCGTTTCGCGTTGCAACGCTTTATAATTTTTAGGTTTTCAAATCGTCAAAAGATGCATATAATGGCTATATTAGAGCATGGTTAATGTTCAGTATTACTGTTTCCTCACAAATATCATAACTAAAACGAAAACTTACGAATCTGAAACAACTTTTTTCAATTTTGTCAATTTACCAAAGCGTGAAAAGATCCCTTTAAGTCACGCTTTCCCGGAGTACGTATCATATTCTTGTTCAACATAACTCTCCCAATATTTCTCATATGAAAAGAAGCGCGATACTGATGTAGGGCTTAATGTGTCAATCTATTACGATAGACTGAAAATATACATGCTATTTTTGTTAACTATAAATGCGACAATAAAAATCAAACTGTTCATTGATGAAGATTTTTTTTAATTACGTGTTTACTTGTTTGCGCATATTGACATTTGGTACATATATGCTGTTATTTCAAGGGACACGACGCATCACCCTAAATCGTTTCATTTTAGACTGGTACCACTGGTGTCCAGAAATATTATTCCGTATATTTTAACACAATCTGTATGCGTTAAGCCTTATTACTCACCTGCACCACCACGAGGCCCATTTTAGATTTCTCGGGATCCCCGTGCATCATCCCCGGACAGTCTCCCAGCGCGTTGTTAGTCTTGAAAGTCACTGACGTCATTCCCTGCCAGAGAGTAAGGAAAATATTTGCACGTTGAAACTAAGCTCAAGGAATACAAACTGAATAGGTAAAACATGCCTTTCTTTATGCAGATTCGCGCACACTTCCACTGACATTATTACCCCATATCCGATTCTTAGTTGATAGGGGACTGTTCAGACCTTTAAAAGAGAAACAATTGTTTGTAACAGTCAAGACAATGGATTGTCTAGGGCAATAGGTCAAACGCTAGAAAAACAATCGCTCATCCTGCTTAAAATTTCATGCTTCATGCTTTCATAAATAAATTTGCAAAATAAATAGCTCCTGTCCACGTATGTTATATTTTAGTTTTCTGTTAGCGTATTTGAGCTTTTTTCGAAATTATACTAGTATATGTTGAATAATACGATACTGATAGGATTTCAATGCAACTAGTTACAATTCGATGTTAAGTCTCTGAGTATTTTACATTTACCTACGGCTGATCACATATTGTATAAGCGTTTTTCTTAAATATAATATAACCACTCAAAATATGAATACACTGAAACCTGTCTAAACCGAGAAGAGTCGGGAAACGGTTCATTGTTCGGTTTTCAGAGGTGTTCGGTTGATCAAGGTTTTGGCAAAATGCAATATTCATTCAATATAAACAGCAGGTACTAAATTATGTTATTATATATATTTAATTTCTTGATGACAATTAATTAAACTGTTATGAAATATTGAACATGTAACTGTATATAATGTTCAGCATAAAACACAACCGACGAATATGATGTGTGTTATACATATACACTAAAACAGGCCATTGCAGTGTCTATTCGTTTTCTCTAAAAGTATCTGCATGTTGCTATTTTGTAAAGTTATTTATACCACAATGTTTTTACCGGTAGCGGAAGTATAGAAATTCACGTGATGAACAGTTGCATCAAGTGTTATATGTAAACATGATAAAACTACTATTAAAAAGCAACGTGCAGCTGTAGCTTTAAATTATGCAACTCCAGTGCAAATCTATCTTCAACACAGACTGAAATCATAAAAATGCACACATTCTTACCTTTGTATCTTTTAAATCACCAGGTCACAGGTACAGCGACAAGCTATCACGGCGTGTGTTCCGGTGTCGGGTTATTTACATAAGCGTCTCTCGGTAAACGACTCGCTAAGCTTGCTTCAAGGACTTGACGGTTATCATGAAATCAATGTTAGTGCATGTGTATTATGCCTTTAAGGCCAAGTATTTAAAGGGACCGTAAACCGCGATTGACGGAGAAAGAAAAGTTCTAAAATACCGTATTTTAATGCTCCACGAAATATTTTTGCCAGTTTGTAGTTCCTTACTTCCTTCCTTCCTTCCGTCACACTTTTGTTACAGTTTCTCATAGCACGTTCAATACTTTACCGATCTCTTTCATATTTGGCATGTAGGTACCTTGCATGGACCTCTACCTTTTGATGAGATTTGAGGTCACTGGGGTCAAGGTCACCGAGGCTAATAATAGATTTTTCCGTCACACTTTTGTTACAGTTTCTCATAGCACCTTCAATTCTTTACCGATCTCTTTCATATTTGGCATGTAGGTATCTCGCATGAACCTCTACGTTTTGATTTGGTTTGAGGTCACTGGGGTCAAGGTCAAGGAGGCTGATAATATATTTTTCCGTCACACTTTTGTTACAGTTTCTCATTGCACCTTCAATACTTTACCGATCTCTTTCATATTTGCCATGTACGTACCTTGCATGTACCTCTACCTTTTGATGAGGTTTGGGGTCACTGGGGTCAAGGTAAAGGTAACCGATGCAAATAATAGATTTTTCCGTCACACTTTTGTTACAGTTTCGAATAGCACCTTCAATTCTTTACCGATCTCTTTCATATTTGGCATGTAGGTACCTTGCATGGACCTCTACCTTTTGATGAGGTTTGAGGTCACTGGGATCAAGGTCAAGGTCACCGAGGCTAATAATAGATTTTCTTAGGTGGTTATTAACACATAGATTTACAAAGCGCATCATTGGGGAGCATCCATCAGTGTCACTGATATTCTTGTTTTTTACAATTATTAGTTTATATTGATTAAAATATCACGACTGGTATATTACATTACTTGAAAAAAGTTCATATTTTCAGTATATTCGGTAATAAAATTTCGCGATGTGAAATCGAAAGTACATCGCGAAAATAGGTGACATAACGATATACACACTATAAACAACGCAAGTAGATTGATAATTTTATATATCAAATATATACAATTCACTACGCATGCACAATTTGCATTCCTGGGTTTACCACATGACGATGTTGATCAATCTACTTAAGTTATTTATAGTTAACTGGTAGTTACCTGTACCTGTACCCAGTAAAATTTATTTCCGAATATACTGAAAATATGAAAACTTAACAACTTTTTTCAAGTTATGTAATAAACCAGTCGTGATATTTTAATCACTATAAACTAATAATTGTAAAAAAAACCCGATATTATATATATTTTGTTTGTCGTCAATCGCGGTTGACGGTCCCTTTAAGTCGTTGTATTGCATAAATGCGTGAATATTTTCTTTTAGAAATTTCGTAGGGATAAACACGGTTTGAATGCTAAAATTAAGTATTGATTACTTTTAAGCCTATCGACTATAATTGATGGAAGAAAATAAAATATTTATGATTTAAATTTATTTTGAAGTAAATGACATTGTGATAATAGAATACTAAACTCTTGTTTGTCTCGAATGTAGCTAAGAATGGAAGTACGCGTAAGGTAGAACTTCGGTGTAATGTAGCCGAAAAATCAGTTATTAAAAAAGTAAAATTCAGCAAAAACAATAAGGGTCGGTTGGCTAAGTGGAAACCAAGAATTTTTTTCTAACGCCTTATCTGTGTTCCTTTTTGAGCTGGTGTATGAATAGCACTTAATTTGTGCAAATAGTGCGATGTAACAAACTGTGTGTGCTTATCAACCTGTGGAACCGATCATGAATAATATGCATGTTAAAGTAGTCATTCCCCGACTTTATTATTATTTTATGTAAATGCC
Organism: Dreissena polymorpha; assembly: GCF_020536995.1. NCBI lineage: Eukaryota > Metazoa > Mollusca > Bivalvia > Myida > Dreissenidae > Dreissena > Dreissena polymorpha. The sequence goes on along the minus strand of NC_068359.1, from coordinate 120,344,780 downwards.
CGGCCTTATCTATGTCGTTTTCGCGACTTAAGCTTTAAACCGCCACCGGTACCGAAAAGCGTCTCGCCATTCTCCCCTAATGTAAGACGTTCAATCCAGAAAACTTCTGATCACGTCGAACAAAATAAACCATTACATTTGACATCAATAGTTAAAATACACTCAGACTTTTTCATATTGCTTAAATCGTTTGTAATGACTCCGCCTTTCGTTCAAGTCAGTTCCGTAAGATAGATTTCATTAGTCCATGTACTCATAGATTATATTTTGCAATAATATATTTACCTTAAAATCTGTTGCAAAATCTAGTGTACTTGTTATTCCCTATGAAACCTTAGACATGGGTATGCATATGATTAGCGTTTCCTATATACATATAAATTACTTTCCTCTTTAAGGTATACGTTGGTTATTGGATATCACTGCTTTTTGAATGTCTAAAAACAAGGGTTGCTAGTATAAAAACATCAATATGTATTGGATCTTTTTACTTTTTATAATCGCTCACTGTTTAAAATGACATACCGAGACTTTCTAAATGCTGAACGGAATTTCGCCATGGGTTGACTAGGTCAGTGGACACATGCATCTAACATAATAGTTAAGTATTGACCAATCAGTTCGATGTATGCTCTTAGTTGACCCTTCTTGACGCAAAAAATGCTGTGTACTGTTAAAGTCCACTGAATGTTACTTAGAGACTTCAGTTACGTGTTTTGTAAAGGTGCGTTATGAATATCGACGATAATTACATTATCAAATTTGCGAAGTTCATATAAAAACGTTCAATTTTTTTTACTATGTACATTTTTAAGGGGCGCAGGAACATCAAAAGTAGAAGTAGACAATCTTTATGAACGACGCGGATACGAAGAACGGATACGCGCATGTGCATTTCTGGTAACAGAAACTCAGAGAGGAAAACTTCCCATTGAAAAAGGCCATATCTGTAGGTTTGAATTCAAATCCCACCTTAGGCTTGTGTTGCTGATATTTGTTTTCATCAATGTAACATTATTATTATTGCTAAATACATACCTACTTGCAAAGATATATTATGCTTTATTTAAACATTTACATATACTTGAGTGGGGTTTTGGAGATAGTTAGATAAAAGCGTAACACAACAGTCTATTTTCCAATATCAAACTTCTTATAATATAATCAAAGTTTCACAATGTGTACACATATCGCTGCACCATAGTATTGTAGACGATTAGGGTATTACACAGTTTTCGAGTGTCTTCGTTATTTTTGTTTTTAAATAAATATTTTAGTTACACAATAATTTTGTAATAAATTCGTGATAGGAAGAAGATTGGCAGTCATGTTAAGTTTATGAAATCATAATAAATTGACGTAATTTAGTATAGAAACACCTACCGGACATTTCTGTGAAATTGTTTCCAGATTAAAAAAAGTTCTCTGAGCAAACTATTTAGCATGTGTTATATGTCTTTTAATATGGTTAATAATAAGTGTTTTCAACAAAGTTTTTTATTTGGAAACGGTTTCAGAATATAGGATATTATAGATAACTTGTCGAGGATACCGGACGATGACGGCTGACCAGATTATGTCAATCTTAAGATTTCCGTTTTCATTTGAGCTTAAACAGAACTGTGCCAAGGCGACTCTTTACGTAAGGCTTCTATAATACAAAAATATAGTGATCCATTAGCTTTTGGTAATCAACCATTATGAATTTTATAGGCGTTCACAATTGTCTATATTCCTGATTGCATGTGACAAGCATGTAAAGTATGAAAGAAACAGACTAATATTGAGAGCACTGTATATCTTAAGTTTCACGTTGTGTATGATACAAATTGGTAACACAAAATCAAATGCAGAATAATGGCGTATGCGTTTCATCTGTCAAAGCGAAGTACACGACAGCTTTGCAATTATACAAAATCTATGTTTACTAGTACTGTTTGAGTATAGGCCTTGAATAAACTGTGCATCTAATATATTTTGCAGTATATTATAAATCAACATATTTATAAATCAATGTTATCAAGCGATTAACTTGCAAAAAGTAACAAATGTTTTCTGTTTGTGAATGCTCTAATTAAATATCGTTCTGTTTGAAGTATGATTATTTACTTTTATTAATAAAAACGTATGTATACATAAATACCTGTTAAACAATAAGATATCACACAAACTCTTCAAAATACTTCAATAAACGACATACAGCAAAAAGACGAATGCAATGTGTTTAAGAGAGATTGTACGATAAGTTAAGTTGTTTTAAATAAAACCATATATATTTTGCGTATCCCATACTTTAAAAGGATCCAAATAAGTCAAAAACGTTTAATAAAGCACTGGTAAAATAATCCAAAATTTGGTTTTCATAATAATATGATTGTGACAAAAGTAATAAGATTTTGTAATAATGTGTATGTAATATTACATTGTTACGAACAACCTCTTTTGCATTACATATGATTACTTGAATTTTGATAAAAAGTGCACCCCCCCCCCCCCATAAAACACCAGAATAAACAGTAAACATAAATTACCAGATACCATATAACAACACATATAGTATATACAATTTAATGTATAACGTAAAAACGACTTACTACTTAAAAGTGCCTTTCAAATCTAACAAAATGAAATAGTATATTTTTTCACACCCACTATTTGTGAGTTTAGTTGCTTATCAAATTTACCATGTTTTGCATGAAGTTATAACATACAATTTACAATCAGTATTTCAAAAAAGTATGACATGTAAAGGTCATTAAAGATATATTTCCGTTTAGCAAACAAAACAACACAAACACCGCCAAAAATCTTTCTTCATATAAAAAATCCAGTTTAAACGTCGTTTAAACGTCGTCTCACAATAGTGAGCGAAACTGGTTTCAAATTTCAAGTAACTGCGGCATAAACTTAATAGAAAGCACACAGGAAGCAATCGCTACACGAAGAAATATTATAATCGCAGAATTGATTTTTCAAGCATTGATGTTAAGATATTGTTCTATTCTTTTAAGTTTTACTAATAGTTACGATGATTTATTTTTCACATCATCCAAAAATACAAGTCAAACAGGTCATGTCAGCATGCGTATCAATTTTGCTACAATTGTAGAATTTAAATTGTAACCTTTAAAGTTATCGGCAAATGCATCAATGCTTAAACAACTAATTCTTTTGATTGCGTGATTTAAGTTTCACCTTAACTGTGACTTTAACAGAACAGAAACACACAAAACACACTATGCTACATTAGTCTGCAATTAATCGAATTAGGACAAACATAGTTGAACTCAATCGAAGCGGGATATTAGTTAACTATTGATAAAGATTGATCCGAAAGCCAGCCCACCGACATCGCTGGTGGGTTATGACAATAAGAAAAATTTGGAAATCGTTCGTAAGTTTCTATATACGCAAACATCTAAAACTACGTAACTATTAACAAAACCCAGTTCAAACGGTATACAAGGTAAACGTGCGCTAATACAGACATCGAATAAAGATTTAATTTATACGATTGTTAACGCGTCTATCGATGCGGCGCAGTATTTAATAACAATACCCTTATCCCAAACTTTGAAAGGAATTGATCAAAGTTTGAAAAAAGACAATTTTCGAAAAAAATTCATACATTTAAAAGAAAGAATGTATTATTCTTAAACAGGTAAATTATTACTCCTAAATAAGAAAAATATTTAACATATATTTACTTGTATGTATATCATCAGTTAAAATCGGAAAAAATGCTTGTGTAACTCTTTTTATTGATTACTTACCAAAACCGTGAATTACCACCATTGTCTCTAATCTACCTTCCGGATCCAAAAGCTTACATGGTTTCGTGGCAATCTCCACGCAGAGTTGTCGTTCCTTGCTCTCACATACAACTCTGCGAAATGCTCAGCTTGCCATTTTGCCTATAAAATAGGTTAAACCGAACAAACGCATTCAATGTATATTTGATTGGATACTTAAGATCGCATGCATTAAATTAAGAAATATGACTATTAAATGTACGATAAATCGTGCAAAAACTTGCGAGTTTTACTGCAACTCTTTGGAACTATATTGCCCATTTACGCAGATGGAATCATTCCACGCACTTCACAAATGTAAACAATTGAACATAATTTTTATTGAGTGACGTTAGGAATTGCTTCGACGTGTGTATGTATGTTGGTTTCTTAACATCAAAAAACCATATCAAAATTATAATAATGAATTAAGACTTATATAAGATATCATGGTATGAGATGGTTTTCTTTAATGCAGTGAATGCAATGTAACCGTCGTGCAAGAGATTGTTTAGTATACTGTAACCTCAATGATGAACGCTTGAATGATCATGACATGAATGAGACGCTTTCATAACAATAGTCCGTTCTGAGCCCAACACAGAGGTGAATGTAATGAAACCGTCGTGCAAGAGATTGGGTTTCGTGGTTGCGTACAAGCTTTTGCTTTCAAAGGTTCCGGTTAACATACTTATTTTATATGTTATCTTGTTTTCTTATAATACAATTTTTTAAAACTATCCTAATTATGGAAGTTTTGCTAGAGAATTCAGTTTAGTTTAGGGCATTTTCTAAAATAAGAAAATTGTGAACAAGTCCACTTAACTTTTACTCGTCATAATGATAAAACATCTAATGATAGATGGGTATAATAAAGCGAAGTTATATCTATACCAACATGCGGTTTTCAAACAATCATTGTTTATATCTACAATCAACGAAAAATATACATTATGAAATATTTTTTTTATAAAACTATCGAACATTCTTTATTCATGCTATGTTCTATAAAAAAATCAGGATAGTAAATCAATTTATGTTATATTATAAATCAACAAAATAAGAAACATTGAAACGCAATTAAACCAGTGTTTTTGAAATTGAAATTGACATTATTAATAAATAATTTTGCAATCCCAAAGTAGGTAGGTATTAAGCTACATAAACACAACATTTCAGATAACAACGTCCTTACAAACTATGTTATTGAAACCTTTTTTGTATTTGTTCCTTATTAACAGGGACATTTAAATTGAAATCGATGGCTTCAAATGAAATTGAACTTATGTCTGCAACTAACCTACCAACCCACACAATGTCAGTTCAATACCTCGATCTACATTGAAGTTATTGAGCAGACACATTTGTTGTTATTTTTAGCAACAGTGACATTGACCTTGACCCGACTTGATAATGCATTTCCAATTTAATGTTGCATATAAGCTAAATACGCAATTTTGGATCAATACCTCAATCCAATCTGTAGACACTGAACTTGAAGATTGATCTTGCAATTGGTCCGCATGTCCCCAAATGCAAACCCACGCTAGGCCTACACAAAACGTCGTTGAAAACTTGGTTAATAACTTATATGTTCTTACAGAATGAACACGCAGAGACGAGTTGCAGACAATAGCAAGCATTTTCTATGAACACATCCAAACGTTAAAAAACGCAGTGAAACACACACACACACACACACGCACGCGCACGCACGCACACACGCAAACACACGTGCACACACGCGCACACACACACACACACACACACACACACACACACACACACACACACACACACACACACACACACACACACACACACACACACACACACACACACAGCACGCACGCACGCACGCACGCACGCACGCACGCACGCACGCACGCACGCACGCACGCACGCACCACACACACACACACACACACACACACACACACACACACACACACACACACACACACACACACACACACACACACACACACACACACACACACACACACACACACACACACACACAGATGCGCGCGCGCGTGTGCACACACACACACACACACGCACGCACGCGCACGCGCGCGCACGCGCGCGCACGCACGCACGCGCACACGCACGCACGCACACGCACGCACGCACGCACGCACGCACGCACGCACGCACACACACACACACACACACACACACACACACACACACGCACACACACGCACACACGCACACACGCTCAAACACAAAGCAGAAATACACACGGCGGAGTTAAGTCGAAAACAGACCAATATTTTCGTCTCCGTGATATGCTGAATGTGTTATTTAGACTCCAAAATAGGTATTTTATACGTCGAAAAACTGCTTTTCGTTTGGCAGATCCATCCTGCTCCTGTGGTTCAAGTGATTTAATTGTTTTCTAACCAACCTGCCGCTTTCAGAATTTCCTCATTCACAATCATCAAGTCAATATGACATGTCATAGTAAGCGGATTCGAGAGAAACGCAATTACTGTCAATTGTTGATTGCATTCCAAAATTACAGTCATTGTATATTCAATGAAATCGGCGATATCTTTTAGTTCTTCGCGAATTTTGTCAGCAATCTGTTTTTGTGACAGTAATAGTCCCGGTTCCTTATCATATTTTTCTTTCATCTCTGAAGATATTTTTGTTTCATACGTGAATATATATGGAGCGGTTGCGTGTTTGTCCCAAAAACATATGTCGGGGAATACTGTGCAATATCCATTAGGATCCATAACACGACAGTTAAGTTTCTGTGCGTTGCCTGGGCAGTCACAGTTTATTACTGTGAGCGTTAGCTCACACTAATGTTACAGACCATATTTTGCAAATCAATATGTGCTTAGAAGCCTTAGGTACGGTATGGAAAGACAACCACTGCCTGTTGCAGCAGACGACACATGCTATATAGAGCGTCTGCTAGGAAAGATAACCATCACATTTGCCTGTTTATAGTTCACCACTGGTACACTGCAGAGGGTTTATATGACTTATGGTGTTAGTATGACGAGATTGGCCAGTCTAGTGTTTATCATTGAAATATGTACATATTGGCTGCTTTCAGGGAAAACGGGGCTTAATGCATGACAAATAAGATTAGCCTGTGTATACTGATTAGCCTGTGCAATGCGCACAAACTAATCAAGGACGACATTTACAACAGCAAACACCTACAGTGCCTTTAGCGCTTTGATATGACACGTAAACGAACATTGTTTGCAGCTTGTCACATACTGGCCGTTTTTTTCTGCTGTGTTATCATAGAAACGGGGGTGAAGTCATTATATGCCTATTTTATCGACACGTTGCCTTCCAAGCACTTAATAACCTGTTTCAGATATTCTATTTGATAAAGTTCCGTGTCAAGAATGTTTAATGTTGCTTCAAATCTTTTACGTTCATTTAAAACGTCTCAAGTAAGCCGAAGATTTTTTCCGCTGAATTCCGAGATGATTGAAAAAGTTATCAAAGCTAGACATTCCAATACTCAAGAACATATAAGATTATTTTGGCATACAATCTCGAGTTATTGAAGGTGAAACGTTTTCCAAATAATGACAATATTGATCAGAATATGCAACGTTGTCTACCAGCAAGACTTGTGTCAGGGGCCTTAATCACAAAACATACAGCATCAATTGTTAACATTTCTTTTGGCTTATTTTCATTTAATAACCCACGTATTTGTTCTACAATTGCGTTATCGCGTTCAATGGTATCTCCAAAGCCCGGTGTATCTTTAATATTGAGTGTATATGGTATTCTTCTTCCAGCCATGTTGTTGATTTTAAAGCAAGTAATCCATTCGGTTTGTGACAACGCCTTAAATACACAAAGTACATGAATAAAATACGATCAACTGAAGTTGATTGTTAGCGACCACATATATATTAAGTATATATATACTAAATCGGTTATCCGGTGTAGATACATGTAAACGACATACAATCACATAATACAATACCTGGTTAGATTTCCTGATGTATTCCTCCTGTTCGAAACTCATTCTTGTAACTCGATACGTAGTAGTCCAGATTACCCTTACTATGTAATTGAAGATCCAATCAACGAGAGTACTTTTTCCGGCTCATGTTTCACCGATCACCATGATTGTCTTTTCATCACGATCGTAAGATCTTGACGTCCCTAAAAAATAATGTACACATTAAGTGGCCCATATCAAAACCAGCAAATATTTACAAATGTAAATAATTATAATGCACTGCATGCATTTTAAACTTGAACATATGAAACATATGTAATAGTTTCAATACGGCATTGAATAAAAAACTGCAACTAGAATAATCTTAACTGTGAGATTAAGTATTAGTATTAACTAAGAGGAAAACATTATAGACTAAAGAAGTACCGTCTGAATTACTCAGGAATGATTCTTACAAGCTTGGTAAATAACCATCATACGATATTGCATAACCAATACGAACATCTTGGTCTTTCGGTTTCAGGGGAGAATTTTGTTACGGTTTTAATTATATACATTTAAAAAAACAAGTTGCCCCAAAGCCGGAGTCAAAATTAACTTAAGTGGCATGACTTTAACAAAATTGGTGGAGAATCACTACACGATGTTACATGCCAGATATAAAACCTATTGGTAATGGGTGTTTAATAACAAATACTACGGACCTTGCGGCTTTAGAGGGGACGATTTAAAAGATTGTTTGCCACCTCAGGGTCACGTTTGTAGTCCGCAAGTAATCGGCAATTAATTGAAAAACAAATAAGTCTTTAAGGGGACCTTATGAGATCGGTAATATTCGGGCGATAACGCCGTATTCCGAAAGCGTTCAGCAACGATTGGATATCTCCGTCAAAGTCCGGAAATAATACTTGAACCACGAAATAAATGGGTGCGTTTAAATTTATGAACTAAAAACACGAAATAAATTTGTGTGTTTTTATTTTAGAACTTAATGTGTCCATCTCATTAAGATTTATTAACGTTAACAGAAAATGTATTTTAATTAATTTGTTAAAAAAAATATTTTCGTTTCGGACATAGAGGCTGTTGACATTTTGTTGCAAACTGAAATTGCATAAAAGACCAGGCGGTTTTTTAAACACAAAAAAATTATACGATACCAAAAACCAATTTTGTTCTGCTGTTAAACGAAGTCATTTTATTGCAGACACATTACTATTACGGTATGTTTTATTCATATTTTATATGCATAAACAAATAATACTCTTATCAAAAGCTGATAAATTACGACGTTTTACACATTTTAGAACTGCATGATGTATCAAGATTTTCTCTGCCTTATTGACACATTATCTTGACACATTGACTTGCAGTTTGGTTACTTTTTATGTAGGTGTTGGACATCTCTAAGATGCCATCTGGAAGAATTGCCTGGAACGGTCTCCAGTGGCAATTTCCAAATTTGAGTCAGGGCCAGCCTAAGTAACCTTCAACATTGGAACAACGGATCTAAATAAGACAAACTTGTTTTTGGACTTTTTTCATGCGAATAAAATAAAACTCATTTACAAAAAGGTTTATTGTTTTGAAGTTTCAACGTTTCATCAGATTTCATCGTGCAACACATATTCGCGTAAGGCATCAGTATGAAACTTTAAAAGGGAAAATTGAATTTATAAACAAATCATTGAGTGATTTTTTTACAATTCGAGGTATAGTTATTCCGGATAGAACTCAGATTGCTGTTGTGAATTTGAAAACGGGCGCGAAGTCTTCATATATGTCAAACCATCAGTGCCGAATTCTTCAGAAGCCCAGAAAATAGCTGGTATCGCTGTTGATGCTAGTTGCAACATGTCTGTAAATGGTAACGATGTGGAGAGTGTCTCCATTGCTTTGTAAGATAGGAAATACTTTGACATTTTGTGATGAAGTGCAGCTGTATGAATAGGTTGCCTTTGGTGACCTAAATATTGTATTATTTATTAAGCCAAATTTGATAATATACCGTATCAGGGTGCATAACCGTCTCTTTTAATAGAAAACTTAAAACAAACCACAACAAAATAGATGTCATATGCAAGTTTATACTGAAATCCATTGCGCGATAATAAATGGGGGTAGGCATACGCAAAGTATGAGAGGGAAATCATAACACTTTCTGAAATTCACTTAGTATGTATAAACTATATTGTGTTTAATAAATATGTACGATACATGCATTTCATCCCACTACAAGTGACAAAAAACGTAATAAAAGTGTATTGCCACTGAACGATTTGCTGTCGCGTTTGCCATTTGATCTAGAGGAGTGCACATATTATTGGATATCAAAGGCACAATTCTATTTGAATGACCCTTTTTCATGCTGTGTCTACTAGCACAATCCACTGGAGTATGTTAATTAAGCTTATTGTCAAAATATATGTATATCCCATTTACAAAAACTAAGCATTTTGGATTTAAGGTCATATGATAGAAGACGCCCAACCAAGTCAAGGGGTATGTGTATCCAACCAAGTGTAAAAATTTAACTGAATGGTAAAATGTTTTAAAATTTTGCAATAAGTTGTGATATACAATTTACAATGTGGAAATAATAACAAATTTTATTTCTGGAAAAATAGCCATTAGGCAACCACTACCGTAAATGTTATTTTCCCGTTAAAATTGTCGTCAACTGTTTTATGTAGTTGAATTTCACAATAAATCAGTAGCGTTTCCTAAACGATTTATAGCATTTGCAGTCATTCCAAGTTATTTAAAACAAAAATGTTGGAGCATGGAAAAACTATTCTGAACTATTAATAAAGATTCGGAGTGGTATATAACGGTAAGAAGGCGGAGCTTATTAATCCTCTTTTAAAGAAAAGCATTGTTTTCAACATTGTTTAAAAAAATAACTTCAGTTCAATCTAAAGTCTTAAACAAAACTGCGGTTTTAAAACGTGAAATAAAAACATATGTAAGCTACCTCATTTCACGTTTTCAAAACATGCTGAAGACTGAAGACATAGAACCTTTATACGGTTATATTTATCAGATTTTTAATATTAACATTACACAAATGTCAGTATATGAAAGTTTGAAAAGAAACAAACAAACTGCCTGCGCATAAATATTACAAGGTTTCGTTGATGAACATTTTTTTAACAAACGGAGTTAATTTGATGAGTTTCAGCCTGAATATTTTTACCGCTTGTTTAATTGATACGCTATTCAGAAATACTTATTGAGAAATAACAAAGTTGCAGGAAAAGGTAGGACATGCACTTTTTAATAGGAATAGGTCTGCCCAGTCAGAAATATTTATCCCGAATATATATAATATATATACGGAAATCATACAGTTTTAAGAAAACACAGGATGTGTACTTTTCATTTGTCTGTATTCTTACAGTGTTTCGCTAATTTCACAAAGAAACTTGTCTTAAAAAGCTATTATAAAAAAGTTCCGTTTATTATTGATTATTGTCCACGTTGTTTTCTTGAATCGTCTTTTAGGTGAGTGCCCGAATTTCAGTTTTAGTGAGAGTGGCCTGATGGCATACTTCAGGAAACCAATATGGCGTCCATAGAAATGTTTTGAATATCATCTTCTATTGGGGAAACTGTTATACGACGATAGCTTGATACGTAAATGTTAATTAAAATAAATATTTATTTAAAGAGCTATCGAAAATGCCATAATCCATGCCATCAAATGTTTATGTCAATGTTATTTCAAGGTAAAAAAATATAAGCTTAATATTGCCTTAAAATACCCCCTTAACCTTATATTATGTCATCAATACATGATACAGATAGTGCACCAAGTGTATAAGTATACAAGAGGGCCATGATGGCCCTGAATCGCTCACCTGACTAACCTTGCTTCATGAACTTAAATTTTATTAGACCCATATACAATCCCAAGCCAAATTTCATTAATTAATACATTCTGACAAAATTTCATTAAGACGTGATGAAAACTGTGACCTCTTTCATCTACACAAGGTTTTACTAGAATTTGCCCGGTGACCTAATTTTTGATCCCAGATGACCCATATACGATCCAAAATCAGATATTATCAAGATAAACATTCTGACCATATTTCATTAAGATCATATGAAAACTATGACCTCTATTGTCTTCACAAAGTTTTTCTATGATTTGACCTAGTTTTTGACCCCAGATGACCCTAATACAATCCCAACCCAGATTTCATCAAGATTAATATTCTGGCCAAATTTCATAAAGATTTAATGAAAACTGTGACCTCTACTGTCTACAAAAGTTTGTTTTTTTAATCTGACCTAGTTTTTGACCCTAGATGACCCAAAGTCAATCCCAATCCAGATTTTAACAAGACAAACATTCTGACTATATTTCAATAAAATCTGATGAAAACTGTGACCTCTATAGTCTACACAAGGTTTTTCTATTATTTGACCTAGTGCCTAGTTGCTGACCCCAGATGACCCAAATACAATCCAAACAGGGCTCCTCTTGCCCAAAAATTTCTGTGGCCAACATTTTAGCCAAATGGAATTTTGTGTAGCCAAATTTTAGAAACTGTAGCCAAAGTTTTAGCAAAGCATTTGCAGGGGTCAAAGTTGGATATTTTGAAAATCATGAACTTAAAGCTGGGGGCCAGGGGGCCGCAGGGCCCTCGGTGGGTCCAGGGGACAAGGGGGCCAGAGGCCCCCAGAAGCTCCTGGATTCGACACATTCAAAGGGTGCCTGTACCTGTTCTGGTGATTCTATTTTCTTAAAAAAACAACATACACATATATTTAAAAATCTTCATGTATTTGATAAAGAACACAAAGTTAGTTAAAAGGCAATTAATTCACATGCACCCTCTGTCTGGCATGGACTCGACTGCAGGTGTTGCTTTTGAAGAACCAGATAAAACCTGTAACAGTGGTTACAAATTATATTTTTCACACATACTTTAAAAAAGTCAATAATACATTTTTAATTAATGCAGAATCAAATGTCACCATTTATATTCACAGAATCATGCTGCCAGAAGCCTCCACATACACCTAAGACAATTGGGTATGGTGGCTTCTGCTAAACAGTTAAAATTGAAAATTTCAGCATGGGTTCCCCTAGTTTTTATCCCAATCGTTGTTTGAATGCTAAATAATTGTATCCTGGTGTGACCCAAATTTGACGATGTAACGGTTACATGAAATATAAAGAAGTGAAACTCCAGCTGATGAAGCAATATTTAGCAAATAATTTAAGAAATAATGAATGTTTAATAGCACAAAATAATAATTTTAAACTCGGCTGTATAACTTTGAAATGATTCCAAGACAATAATCATCCATTTAATCGATAAAAATAGAACATCGTCGAATTAAGGTGTCGGCGAATTTGGATTACGGTAGGTTGCCCATATTTGTTTTACAAAAAGTAAAAAAACAACAACATTTCTTGCTGCTGGGCTCATATGTTGGGGACAATAAAACATTTTATTTAACTAAAAAAGACCTGTCCCAGTCAGCAAAAATGGCGTATTTGATCGTATTTTCAATTACTGTTAAAATTCTTTTCCTGATTTATGCTTTATTCAAAGGTCAAAATGTTTTAAAAGCTCACAATCAATGAATCATACGTTATTAATAAAAAAAAAATTGGCAAATTTGCTAGATCTATCTTGCCGATTTTTGATGCAAAACAACCTAAACAGTAAACTTTAGCAACAGAAAATACGACCAAATTCGGGGTGTTAGTTTAAAAAAATAAAAACCCTACCTGGTTGGTCTTGATGGTTCTTATATTCTTTATGTGATAAGGGCCCTCTGCGTGGAGACGCAATGCCTTCTTCCCACAAGACTGATAATTCAGGGTTTTCTTACAAACTTCTCAAACCGCTTTTCCACAAGCTTCCACTTTTCTCAACCAGTTCACTACCCGCCCGTAGACTACAGCGGGGAATGGCCACCCATTATAAAGTGTACGCTGAAGTTTCTTTAGCTACCAACAGGCAAGTATCTCGTTGCCATTTTTCTCAACTTAAGTCTAAACACAGCTTCCCATTCGGCATCAAATATACGCAAAAAGTACTCAAATTGATTTAAATCGGCAGCAATCTTTAATCAGATGTAATTGTTTATTTAATCCTCTACGATGTACGATTTGTTTTCACATCAGTAATTTGTCTCGATGACCGGTGTTAAAGCTGACTGCGTATGAATTTTTCAGGTCAATAACACGGCGATGTATTGATGCACAGTCTACAGCTGAAAGCGGTTAATATCTGGGACGGCATGTCAGGAAAAAAATCAATACCGATAATTCGCATTGTTCATTAATTAAGCATCGATTAATAACACTTATCCTTTATGGATTTTCATGAAAGAAAAACCATAATAAAGAAAATTTTACTCTCTTTAATCTGATATATAAACAAGTTTGGAAAGAATTGGATGAAAAATTTGGACTTTATTGCATAAACACCATTTTCTCAATTCAAGGGGAGGTTATTCTGTACTTCATGGACCAATAATGCTCATTTTTTGTAGGGTTCATGTCCTCATTGATATAAAGACACTGTGCAAATTTGGAAAGGATCGGACAAAAAATGTGGAAGATTTTTGAAAGTTTTCACAAAATAGGCAAAAACGAATAAACATGCAAAGTTCAACGAGCTCCTGCGGCCATGTTTTTTGACGAATCAAATTTCTTTGAACAACTTTTTCAGGGTAGCCTTTAAAGGTCATCCCTGTGAAATTTTTTGAAAATCTGATGAGCGGTTTCTGACAAGAAGATTTTTTAAGGTTTTTACCATATATGGTCATGGCGGCCATCTTGGTTATGTGATCAAATTTTTTTTAACAATTCTTTTGTCCCATGACCTAGGGATGCTCCACATGAAATTTAGTTGAAATTGGCTCAATGGTTTAGTAGAAGAAGATGTTTACAAATTGTTTACAGACAGACAGACAGACAGACGGACGGACGGACGGACGCCGGACGGTGAGTGATCACAATAGCTCACCCCGAGCTATCGCTCAGGTGAGCTAAAAAACAAGAATCAATTCCAATACAAAAATTAACTTCTATAGCATTTATTGTCGATATTATATATATTATATAGCAATACAAGTAAGCAAACCGATGTTAGAAAAAAGCGATTTAGACCACAGCATAAAAGTTATACCTAGAATCTGGTAAAGATGCCGTTGAACAGATGAACAAGCATTTAAAAAAATAAATAAAAACCGTCAACGTTTCTATGATTACATCAGACTGATTCATATTATTCTGTACATCGCATTCAAAATGTTATATATATTAATAATTTCAGTAATCTCCATGAAAATATAACCTAGATATGTTTTCCAGGTAAAAGGATACGTTACATGTTTCACTTTATAACCATCAAGTGATTGTTCAAGATGCGCATTTTCATTTTTGAATATATAAATTCAACGTTATTTTTGTTGAAAGTAGACTGAAAGAACATGCAGATTTGTGAAGGCCGTAATGGGGGAATTCAGTTTGAAAGAACGCGTACATGTATATGTAATGTTTGCATACATACGGTTTTCGTTTGTCTGATTGTTTGTGTAATTGTTCTCGCTTGGTTTCTGTCTATTTCCATAAATAGTGCCGCTCTTGTCACTCTAATCGTTTTTTGACAGTGTTGTCTTCAAGTTCATATAATCAACTTATAATTTTTTAAAGTTTTGGAAATTAATGAATGACTGTAGTCACTTAATAAATTGTAAGCAAGACAAGGTTTGAAACGTTTAAAAAAAAAAGAATTGCTTTGTCGAATGCTTCGACGAAATAGACTGCATTTTGTTAAGCGCTTCTTGTTTGAATTTCGTTCCTACATATCAAGGCACATTTGAGATTTTAAAATGAGAACCCGAGTTATTTTTTAATTAAACAAATTTGGAATTATATAGGCTACTTTGTACTCAAATGATGATGTATTTTAACCATCTAGCTCTCGTCGTGTAAATATATACCGTTGTATAAATTTTATGAGTATATATAGACAATGAACGTGAAATGCAAAAGTTGCATACAAGATCATCATCTGGTGAAATCACGTGTCTATGATTTTAATTAACGTTACCTCCCTTTCGTTGTTAATTATTTAACAAGAATATGCATTGCAAGAACTACGCAAACGTTTGCCAGTTTTCTGAAAACACGATATAATATGTACATTTCAAGATGTCTTTATATATCTTAGTTTACTTAATTAAAAGTTAAATTAATTAATTAATTAATTAAAGAAAATGAAATATAAAAAGACTGATTGAAGATTGAAGATTGAAGTCTACAAAATTCCATCTTAATATAAAAATCAGTATTTTTACAAAAATTCATTAAATTCAGTTGTTAATGTTCAATGAGTTAATTTTGACAAATTGTAAGTAAAATGGACATTTAACAACAAAACGGGATGACAAGTATTTTTTTAAACCTCAAACACATTTAGTGGTGATCAAGCTTTCATGAACACAGTTAAAATTACAAACAAATGCAATAATTCTTAATAAAAAATCATTTAAACATGCTTAATATATCTAATACTATCAGAACATCAAACAAAAGTTTTGTGTTAGAATGTTACAAAAATGATATCCTCCCCAAGTTTAAGGCCTTATTCCAAACTCCAATAATACAGTGTTATATATTTATTTAATATATTTTATTTTACACTCCTTGCTCATATTCATGTATCGGTTTAAGATTGATACAAAAGTGCTAACATTAAAGTCGGAGAAATGTCGTTTTAGAAATGATACAGAAAATTGAAGACAGACGAGAAACGAAGATAAGTGTCAGCGATAGCAGAACACGAGTCACACAAGTGAAAGCACACGAAAGGTGCATGGAAGCAAATGGGAGCGCAAAGCGAAGTGTTATAGCAGACAAGCGGAACTCCTTTGAGGCACTTGCACCAGAGGTGAAAGAAGCAGCCTATCAGAATAGAACTAAGGACCAGTTCTTCACCACCAAGAGATAAGCACGAAAGTTTACCAAGCCACTGAGACAGATGACGAAAGGCAGAAGAAGTGGCTGATTGAGCAATTATAAAGGCTACTCAACAGGCCAGATCATTGGAATCAACCGGAGATTCCGCCAGGTACAAGCGATTTGCCAATCAATCATGAAGAAAAAGATCAGAAGCGTCATAAAGAATTTGAAGAAAATGACCTGACAGCGCTGACCGGAAGTCCGTCTTAGTACTACTGAGACACTTTGGAGTGCCAGAAAAGATAATCAACATCACCAAGAAGTCTTATTACGGCTTATTCTCACCTTTCCTTTTCTTACTGACCATATATTTGGTCAGAAGGATCTCGACGGATCAAAAGCGGAACAAAATCCAGTGGGCACTCTGGAAACAGTTGAACGGTCTCGCCTTTACCGTCGATCACCCTCGTATATCCCATACTTAACAACAGTTGCATGAAAAGATAAACATGTTAGCGGACAACTCAGCTAGACCAGGCCTCGCAAGATGCTGAGGGAAGAGAAAAGTTTTCAAGACAAACACACCAATCACAGTCCAACACGAGGCGCTAGAGAAAAAAGACAGCTTCACCTATCCTGGAACCATTCAAGATAACCATTGAGAAGCGGATGCAGACGTCAGAACCCGCAGCACGAGCAGCCTTCCATCAGCTGAAGAAAATATGGAGATCTAGCGCAAATAGAATGACCACCAATATAAGGCTCTTAAATGCCATCGTAAAGCCGTTACTCATCTATGGAGCAGTGACATGGAGAACCAATGTCGCCACCATTCAGAAATACAGGTCTTCATCAACACCTGCCTCAGGCATATCCTCAAGATCCGCTGGCAAGATAAGATCTTACACGAATAATTATAGAAAATAACAAAGCAACAGCCTGAACCATTCAGACACGTTTGCGATCGATAGACAACGTCATTTGAAAGCCTGCATTGAAAACGATTAGGCAATTCCTCACATGGGACCACCGCTTGTAAAGGAAAAAAGGGCGACCTGAACACACCAGGCGCCACGAATTGGATGCAGATGCTAAGCAGATGGGTAAAACGTGGGGTGTGAGGGTGGGGGGAAGCTTGATGGCTTCCCAGACGGGACAACAGGCAAAGTAGAATACTCGTTTGAAACCCATAAGTAATCAAGCATATATTATTGTTTAAGGATGGTTAAGGATTGAGATGCTATGATTTTAAGTACACTTGTGGGCTACATATAAAAATTGACATCTCTTTAACCACTTTAAATCTCAAATGATGTTCAGTGATTACTTTAAGACGGTGAAATCTATGGAAGGGAAAGACCGCCAATATTATTTATCACCAGAAATGTTGCACGTGTTGAGTATTCAGCTAATATGTTCCATGTTACAATTATAGATTATACATACATGTCAAATAATTTCCGTTCAAATAAACAATGTTTTATATTTAATGTTTCAATTTGCAACAATGTTAATTTTAAAGGTCGAGACATCATGAATGTTGATCTTGTGCATTGTCCAATTAAAAATGTTCAATGAATAAAAAATTAAATTTTCAAAATGGAAAATATACATTCACTTTTATTTTTAAATCGCATACACAACGCACAAAACTGTGTCACTACTTTAAATCTCAAATGATGTTCAGTGATTACTTTAAGACGGTGAAATCTATGGAAGGGAAAGACCGCCAATATTATTTATCACCAGAAATGTTGCACGTGTTGAATATTCAGCTAATATGTTCCATGTTACAATTATAGATTATACATACATGTCAAATAGTTTCCGTTCAAATAAACAATGTTTGATATTTAATGTTTCAATTTGCAACAATGTAAATTTTAAAGGTCGAGACATCTCAAATGTTGATCTTGTGCATTGTCCAATTAAAAATGTCCAATGAATAAAAAATTAAATGTTTAAAATGTAAGATATACATTCACTTTTATTTTTAAATCGCATACACAACGCACAAAACTGTGTCACAACTATAACGCTTCTTTACAAAGTTGAATGCTTAAGTATACAAATTTGCAACAATAACTTTAACGAACTTCCGATTTCCACTGTGAGCATGTTAACATGTCTAGATTAGTCATCGCGTATCTTTACATCTTGCAATGTTACAAGTTGACATTTACACAGTTGTACAGTCTGTAATCTATACGCCGTGGAAGCGACAAAATTATTTTTCGTCTTAGCCAGTAACCTATGCCTCGCTGACGGACCGGGAACCATTGTAAATGTAAACAATCATTCTTCTGGTGCACAGGTGTTGGGCGCGTGGCCAAGTCATTTTAACACTATCAATATGTCATAAAAAAACATTTTTCATCATTTTGACCAAACATTTTTTTTCTGATATAATATATATTATTATATATATATATAAATGCTAGGTCGGCTCTCGTCTGACCGAAAGTTCAGTGCCGATTTTTACAAGAGTAAAAGTATCGAAATACCCCAGCTACCGAACATAATCCGCATTAGTACAATAAACAAATAGGAGTTTATCAACTAACAATACAGATTTGTCTTTTTGTCCACACAAAACACTAATATAATCGTTATTTTTGTCGTGTACGATGATCCGTCCTTCACCTTACGCTATTTATCCAACTATTGGTTCCGCGCCTCAGAGTTACCGAATACCTGAAACCGAGAACCGTATTTACCTTGAGCGTTTGATCGACAAGACAAGACAAGACAAACATTTTATTCGAGATCGGTACAGAGTACATAATCTAGAAAATAATGTGATTAAATACAATAAATCAGTGGTCAGTTTGTTTAGGTTATGTTTTAGGTAATGTTTTTAACAAAAAGCAAATATTGATTCAAATACAGTGTACAGACTACGTAACATACACATGGAGAGTGATGTACATGTATTACACGGTAACAGATTGTCTTATATCTAGTGCATATTCGATATAGTTTGCAACATTTTTAAGAACAGATGCGTTAACAGATCCCATTAACGAATTGAATTTATATACTGAAGGTCTAACGTAAAATTTTCTATCAAGGAATCTTCTCCTTACAGTAATGTAACATGGGCAAATACATATAAAATGGTACACGTCTTCTAGATCGCGACTACCACAATACAAACAATATATTTCGTTTCTTGGTATATTACTAGAGCCATAACGGCCCGTATGAATTCTTAATGAGTGTGCACAAATCCTAAAGCGTGTAACAAATGTCCTCATGTTAACAGGCACTAATCAAGGTATTTTTCATAGGCAAAGTTAGTTTTGTAATGAGCGTAATCTGTTAAAACTGGACTACGCAGTAATAACCCTTGCCATTCTTGAATAAAATTACTTATAACCCGCTCCTTAAATATGAAAGGAAATGAACTACATACATTTTCTGGGTTTAAGAATACGCCAGAAAACCCAAAATCATCTAGAAGTTTCTTAACACAGGACACCCAGTTAGAGTGACGTAGTTTACAATCTTCTAAAGCTCTATGATACAAAGATGAAATAATTATATTATCGCTCTGCAAAATCTTACACCAATACGATATTATCCTCGTATACCTGGATATATATAAAGGGTATCGCCCCAGGTCGCCGTATACTCCTACAGATGCAGTTGATTTCCTTACATTAAGTATTGCTTTACAAAATTTTAAATGCACACGTTCAATATCTTTTGACTTGGTAAAACCCCAAACTTTGGACGCATAATTAAGTTTACCTACAAAAGCATCGAACAATTCACAACATGACTTTGGACTGAAAGGATATTTTTTTAGATTATGTAACAAAATATTTAAAGCTTTTAAAGATTTACCAATTAAGAACTCATTATTTGTAGCAAAATTCCCAGTATATTTAAAAACACAGCCGAGATAATTAAATTGATCAACAATTTCTATTGGTTCGTTTTTATACGACCATCGCTCGTCCTCACGTAGTGCACCACGTTTTCTGAATACCATAATGTTAGTTTTTGAGCTATTGACTACTAAACTCCACTTATCGCAATAAACTGCTAAATTATTTATGTGTGCTTGTAATTCTTGGGGCGTTTTGCCTAAAATCACCATATCATCTGCAAAAAGTAAAACCAGCAAAACAATGTCATTCAATTCAATACCAGCATTTGCATTATTTTGTAAAAACATTTCTAAGTCCTCTAAAAATAGAGACACTAGCAAAGGGGAGACAACCTCGCCTTGTCTTAAGCCGACAGAATATTCGAAGTATTCAGAAAAGCTATTTCAATGCTTAACACGTGATTTGACATGTGAATACATATTTTTAATAATAAGCAAAACTTCACCACGTATATCAGCATTGTATAATTTATACCAAAGTGCATTTCGATATATACTGTCAAAGCATTTTTTAAGATCAATAAATGTTACATATAGCCGTTTGTTGTTATTCAAATAATGTTGGACAACAGACAATAAGGTAAATATGTCATCCGTAGTGGACAAACGTTTACGAAAACCAAACTGTGCATCGGAAATGAGGTTATATTTTTCACAAAATGACGTAATTCTAACATTCAATATAGTTGTAAATAACTTTGAAAAACAACTTAATAAAGTGACACCTCTGTAATTTGCAACAGAACAACGATCGCCTTTTTTGAACAGTGGAATAATAATTCCGTCCGCCCAACTTTCCGGAAAAACACCCGACACTAATATCGCATTAAATATTTTACAAATATATGGCGAGAGAATATCACTTCATTCAATAAAATACTCATTTAGTAAACAGTCTAAACCATATGCCTTATTTCGTTTTAATCATTTGATTGCTTTCTTAACTTCACCAATCGATATAGGAAAATCTAATTCGTCATTATAATCGGCATCTGCATTAAAATCGTGATTCGTACAAAAAGTTTCTACAGTTTCGTCGGGCAACTGAAAAATATCTTGTTCTAAGTTTGAAAAGAATGTATAAAAATCGTCCAAACATATAGCGGCATTGACACGATCCTTTTTCTTTTTGGTAAAATATTTCCAAAAATCTCTAGGTTTGCTCTTTTTTAAGTTTTCGATATCCTTTAATTTTTTTGACTCAAAATTTTTCTTTTTTTGCGATATTAATTTCTTATAACGACTTTTACAATCACAAAAAATATTCTCGAGAAGCAGGCGTCATACGCTGATTAAAAAATACGTAAAGATTCGTCATATTTAAGTCTGGCTTGTAAGCAATCGCTATCGAACTATTCTGCATGCTTGGCAACTGACGACGGTGCAAAATAACTGTTGTTCCGATTTGTAAATGATTTGCAAAAAGTGGTTCAGCAACGTCGTTCAAGAGACATGAAAACTGATTTACAACGTCATTTATACAAGTTGAGTCAATACTTGATGTTAAATTGTCTAATTGTTCAGTAATCGACAATAAGTCATTTTTAAAATCATCCTTTAAATCCGCATTCCATCTATATTTGGTTTCAACATATTCATGTTTTGACAATAGGTTATTATTACACTTGACAGCAAAATACAATGGTGCGTGATCGCTCCACTGGTTAAAATTTAACACCGCAAAATCAGTGATCAGAGTAAAGTGACATTCACGTGCTAGTACATAATCAATAGTGGAAGTACCGTTACGTGACGCAAATGTGAATGCACCTTTGTTGCAATCATCAAATAACCTCCCATTAACAAATCGCATATCCAAAGATTTACATAGGTCAACCAGTTTGCAACCAAACGTATTACATGTTTTGTCCATTGAGGCCCTGCTAAGAAAATTATTAGGAATGTAATTTTCACAATCAAGAAAATCAACACATCGACATGGGCTGGACTCGAAATTGCCGATAAACCTTACCCGATTTACAACGATTTCGACGTTATAACGCAAACAAAAGGACAAATATGTATTGTAAATTGATAAACTCGTATTTGTTTATTGTACTTATGTGGGTTATGTTCGTTAGCTGGGGTATTTCGATAGTTTTACTCTTTTAAAAATCGGCACTGAACGTTCATTCAGACGAGAGCCTACCTAGCATTTCTACGAGTTCGAAAAGTGTTTTCTTGTAGTTTATGTACGGGCAGCGAAGTTTCATGTACGCTGCTCCCAAACTCTGGAACTCACTTCCATCAAACATTCCGAGGTTCTTCAACACTCAATTCCTTCACAAAGGCACTGAAAACTCACTTCTTCCTTCATTCCTATGCAACATAAGCAGTGGTTTATTCAATTCATTATATAAAATCTCAATCAGCATGAACTGGAATTAACCCTTTTAAAGGAAGCATAATTATTCCTTTGATTTTTTTTGGACTCGTGGTAATGGTATCCTGACGTTACCCTTGTCTAAATCAGCATGACCTGGAATTAACCCTTTTAAAGGAAGCATAATTATTCCTTCGGGGGTTTGTGGACTCGTGGTAACACTGGTAATGGTATCCTGACGTTACCCTTTTCTCTGTTTTGTCTTGCTGATCTTTCTAATCTATGGTTACTGTGCAAGTTTTTTACGTAGTACTTATAGTTTAAGTTTTAGATTTTATTGTTTCATTAATTGTCTTATAGCTATACACATAGAGTAGTTTTATAGTGTCTCGCTGATCTTTCTAATCTATGGTATTGTGCATGTTTTTTTACGAAGAACTAATAGTATAAGTATAATAGAGTAGTTTTATAGTATAATTGAGTAGGTTTGATCGATTTATTTTGAAACAGTGTTGCAAAATGTATTCGTATCTGCGATACGTCAAATGAAAAGGGCGCTATATAAATCCGATATAATAATAATAATAATAATAATAATAATAATAATAATAATAATAATAATAATAATAATAAGTTACATGTTTGTTTTGAAACATTTAAACATTTTGTAGAATCGGAACATACAACATTGTACACTTTACAATTGTACAAAACAGATATTTAAATGTTGCATTTTAAAAATTCTCTGTTAAACAAATGAGCTGTATATTTAAAACATCAAACATTTCTGGTGATGAATAATTTTGGCAGTCTTTCCCTTCCATAGACATCAGCTTTAGTTTTTGTATTTGCTTAATGTCGCATTTTATCTATTGGAATGGATTGTATAGGCAATGATCACTTGCCTAAATAAAATAACATATACATTATTTACTGATAATGTTTGTTAAGCTTCATTATTCCAATCTATTATTTGCCATGGTTCAAACAACGGAACACCAATTGGGTAAGTTGTTTTAAGAAAACATGAACATTTAAAATACTAGCTTCAAGTACTATTTTAACTATAACTTGGTTATTCCCGGTACTATTCTGTAAATGAATTATTCATTTGCCATAATTACACGACTAGCGGACAGAAATTTCGTTTCTGTAGATTCATTATTACTATGAAAATAATACACAGATATTATAGCTGTTTAATCATTTTATGATAAATTCGTATCAGTGATATAAAGAAGTTTTTGAACATGAAATCAGACTTCACAAATGAATGATAAACGTAGCTTAAAACATATATTAGAAACGTAGAGTACACGTTTAGCAAGCAAATTTGTTGAGTTGATATCCCACGCCAAAAATATTTTTTTTATGGACGGTATAATCCTAAAATATTTAATTTATAGAAAGGTAATTGTTTTTACGCATTTCAGTTATCATAATTTATATCCATCTATGAAAGTTCATGACGAAATCATGTAGCGTATCCGAGATATAGCCCTGAAAAGTTACATCATACACAAACAACGAAGGGCAATAAATCTTATTGAAGAAAGTGAAGGGTTAAGCTTCTTGTGCAAAGCACTTCCAATTGATTTCTACACATCAATAAAGTTTCATGTTAAAACCTTGTATTGTATATGAGATATAGCCCTTGGCAGTAACATTATACTAAAACAATAAAGGACAACAGCTCGTATTTAAGAAAGTGTAAGAAAGGGTTATGGTTCTTAAGCATAGATCTTCTCCTCATTGATACCAATACGCCCATGAAGTTTCACGTTGAAGTATTGTATGGTATCGTATGAGATATAGCCCTGACAAAATATATCATTCAAAAATAAAGGGCGATAGCTCTTATTAAAGAACGAGTAGGGCTATGATTCCTGTCAATTGCACTTCTCCTCATTGATATATGTAAACACATGGAGTTTCATGTTTCTATCTTACAAAGTGTTTGAGAAGATATAGCCCTGACAAGCTTTGTTAAAGACAGACAGACGGACGGTCTGACTGACGGACGGACAGACAACGCCAATTCTATATTCCTCAGCCTTCGGCGGGGAATAAATCGCAGAGATTAAATGGAATATATTGTTTACTTATATTTTAAGACTCATTTATAATTTACATAGATTTTGCAAAAAAAAAAGAGGCTATATCATACAAACTACAGTATATTGTTACATCATTGACGCGTGTAAATGATATACGCATATTACAATGGTTAAGCTGTATTGCATTTTATTAATGAAGCATATACTTTCTTTTTACTTAATTGTTTGCCAACACAAATATTAGAACATTTGATGGCAAATGCCGTCTTTCAAATGATGTCGATATTCATTAAATTCCATAAATTGTACACCTTATATAATAATAATATATTTTTTTAAAGAAATTACACAATGGTGATTTTACATTAACTGACACTGATTCGTTTCAATTCACTATCTGAAAGGTTTTATGTTTGTTTTTGAAAAAAAGCAAAAAAATCTTATTGAAAATATTACGCTATTTTTGAATTTCTTCATTTAAAATCGTTGCGTCAATAAAAAAAATGGCATAATGTGTTGTTTTGTAATGATTTTGTCATTGTATATAATCAGTAACATTAATAGTAAATGTGCACATAATTCAGACTTTATCAGTATAGGGGGTACGAGGAACTGGCATAAATGTCATTAATTGATGGCTTTTTTAAGTATCTTTTGGTATTGCATTGACGTCAATAGAAATATTAGTCGTTGGAGTAAATGTATTAATTGCTTTTCTACGATAAATTACAAGTGTATGCACATTTTTATATTTCGCAACATTTATTTACAATATCAGTCAATAAAACATACTTTAAATATATTTATAGGTTATTAGACGTTTCACTGTACAATACGGAGCTATATTTGGACGAGCACACAGTTTGACGTCATATTGGACGAGCCGTTATATTTCACGTATTGTACAGTTTAAACGTCTAATAAGCTTTTTATTCTATATCCTTTTCTTCAGCTCTTTGTTTCATTTTATTTTGATTTTAAAATGCTTTAATTGCATCTATGCTATTTTCAAAACAAGCGCCCGTGTGAGTCGATTATAGTACATTCGGATACTTTTTTTCGGTAACGGCTTTTAGCGTTATAAAACAATTGCTTAGTGCACTTGTACTCTTCTGTCCAATATGGAAAAAATACAGACTTTTTGGATCCAATACCGGAATATATTGGACGGTCACGTGGTACATATGAAGAATGCCGATTGGATGAATTTATTGGATATAGAATAATATAATCTATTTGAATATAAAACATTTATAATATATAACAATGTCTTATTTACAAGTAAATCTTAAGAAAATTGTAAGAATATATTTAAGAAACATTAGTACGTCTTGAAATATAATAGATTAATATTATTATTTACAGATCGAAAACAATTTAATTGACAATTTTATTAATTTTATAAAACGTCATATCATTAAATTTTTTTTAATGTGCGCTGCACATGTTTTTGTATGTATACACACTTTATATTCATGTACCTCTCACTTCAGTTTTTTATGTGTAATCTTAACACTGAGTGTAATAATATTTTATGAAAACAGGACCAAATAGGATACTTATTTATCCATATTTCATCTAACATTTGTTCAACTTACATCTTAAAACAAAACAAATATGATTAAAATAAATATGTCATATTTCAAAGAAATATGTCTTTTGTTTCTTACGATAAAAATGAGCATACTGCTTAAATTAAGCCTTCATAATTGGCAGGCAAAAATTACCTGCTTCGTTCTGTATTTATCTTGCTACATAATAAGCGGGTCTTATGAGGTATGGTTTTGATGTAATTACATAGTGCAGAATAGTGTATCGTTTAATAAGAAAAGACACTAAACTTCCCGAACGGTTTCCAGATCGACCACAATATCACGTTAATGTATTACTGTGAAACCATTTATTTTCGACAGCACACAATTTCGCCATATTTATAAATATGACGATTTCGTCAGCACATAAATTCGCCGATTTCTGATTTTGAATTTAAAAAAAATGCGTCAGTCAATATCCGATTTGTGTGTAATACATATTCGCGATCAATCGCAGTTGCGAAAATCGTGGTACGAATGCGGGAACACACTTGAGAATCACTGTAGGAGGTGGGGCCTGTTTGTCACATGCCAATTAACTAGTCTTTTGTTATCATGGGACAGTAATGGACCCTCATAATATATGCCTTTCACACGTTCATTGTTAACTGTTAACGAGTGTTTGTAACAACGAAGCCAATTGCCAATTAGTCTTATTCTATTATTATAATTGCCATACTGATAACAATTTTATTAAAATGCGGTCGATACTGTTTTAAAACTGTTTGTGTTATACAAAAGAGGTTCCAGATCGTTAAGTGGTTTTTTTTTCAAATAAAATGCTTTTTTATTCTGATATCAACATTAAAATTATAACCTCTATGTGTGTGTTTGTTCTTAAAAAGTAAACTACCGGTATATAGATCTAAATCAAAAATGTCAATAATTTAAAAATAAATAAATTAATACATATAAAATAGTAATAAGTGTGGTTAAACGAAAACATTCAAACAACAAACAGCAATTAAAATAATCTTTATTTATTTGTGATAAATACGCATGTTGATCACACATCGTCATCTTTTCATTTGGTTTATTGTATTTCATCGGCATTCGCTGCGTGATGGCTAATATGCAACACCCCTTAAAAACACAATGCACCTAATGGGTAATAAAGTTATAAACAATTAGCGCTAATTCATTACCATTCTACATAAACGAAGTCAACGCATTCGATACAGCTGTACTGCACACGCGTTTTAAAGAAGTGTAACGTGTCAGTTAAGTACCTTGTGTAATCAACATCCCTATGTGTCAAAACCGGATTAATCTTGATTACGAAACAGCAGTGAATGTGTGCATGGAGAATGTTGGAATTTAATGCCTCATGTCTACGGTAAAGTTTTAAAATATTGTTCAACTTAGTGTTTGTTTTTGTTCAAACATAGAGCATGATTGTTCGTTTGGATCTTAAATTCGCCGATCGGTCGACTGACGAAATTTATGAAAATTAATGCCTGACGATTAATAATGGTTTCACAGTATGTGAGAACACCAATAACTTAAGAATCTGATATCTTAGTTTAAAGTGTGTCAAAATTATGAATGACCGAATCGTTTTTAAATTGGACTCACATCATTCAGCTCCAGAGTATACTATATAACATCTCTGAATACTTTATTATATTTGTTTATATTTGCATTGTATGTAATAGGGTTGCTTTTTGTTGCACGTTTTAATAAAATACACTATGGAAATGGTTTCATAACATCGATTTACTCGATTCGATATAACAGTGTGCTTGATTTAAATCATATCACTAATCATACACTATGAACGGTTTCAAAACTAAGGTTAACTAACTGTGACGCATTTGCATAGCAAACTTTTTTCATGCCGCCTTCTTCTATCTACAACCCTAAAAGTACTTGACCATAGCTTTCTGTCCCAAATTATCTTCTGAAAGACTCACTAAAACTGGTTAGGCAAACGTGAGCAGCCCACCGGACCAGTCGTCTAATCTGAATTAGCCGAATGCGTCTGAAGGAACCATGTTTTATTTTCTTAAGATTCCAGACGTTCAGATGAAATTAACCAAGCCCCAATTACTTCATAATTTTGAGGAAATTGTGTCATATTTTTTTCTTCTTTTTCATGCAATATGGCAAATAAGGATTGCAGAGAAAAATCATGTTTAAGATCAAGGTAATAAGGAGGAGACCACGCGAAATGCTGTAAATATTAAGGGTCTGTGACTCGCAAAAGATTTCCAAGAAGCAGCTACAAGATGTGCTCTCCTAGCAATAGCAAAATAACGCCAATCAATCATTAAACTGTGTGCTTCAGAACAGTCTAGGTAGGAAGGAACGCCCGGGATGCGGGGAAAATCAAACGAAGTAGAAGTAAAATTGTAATGAATGAAATATACTTGAAATACCGTAACATGAGCATTATTGAAAGTGCGAAAGAGTTGTAGATTATCATAAATCTTCATGATTTTTAGTCGTGAGTTCTTATCCAACTGAAACCGTTTATATAAAAAACATTTGGCATTATGAATATGATTTTCTTAAGTTTCTAACGATTTCAGCAATGTGTTATTGTTATTAAAAAGTAACACAATGGGAACATTCATTCTTGGAATAATGGTTAAGATTGTGTGGAAAAAATACCGTTGATAGGCGCTTTTAAAACAAGTTCGCCACAGAATAAGGCTCTTGAATGGAGCATGGTTTTTCACTCATATTTGTCAATCTTTATATTGAAGCACTGTGACTCAAAATAAACTCTCATTTATTCGCATCGGCGTAGATGACAATAACTCCTTTTGACTTATGTCAAATAATTCATCGAAAAAACATGTTTTTCTTAATTTTCTGATATCATAAAAGTTAAATACATGGAGCTTACTGCTTGAAAATTGTTCAAATAAATCAAGCTGTCTCATTTACCTCACGTCCGCGCCCTTTCACATATAAGCGTGACCATGACCATTACGCTAAATAAACGGGATTAGCGCGGAAAAATCTAATTTAAAACGGTCATTTGTAGTGATGATGTAATAAATTTGTACAACTTATTACAATAAGTGATGAATTTTAAATCCGGGCAGTATATGTCTGCAAAAGTTTTTTTTCGATTCCAATAGTTAACCATTGAAAGTTATGTGTGACCTAGACATTCATGAAAGGCATACAAGTCTTAAGCACGACACACTGTCTCAACATTGTGAACTTTTTTTAATATAAATTATATATATATATATTTATATATATATAATAGAATATAAAATAATATAAAGTCATAAAAATATACAGAAACATACAATCACAACACATTTATAAACGTGAGGACCTTTATAAGTTGTGGCATGGTAGAATTCGTAAAAGCAAATCGATGTCTTTTGCCTGTGTGACGAGCACATTCCCAGCCAATTAAATTGCTTATTACATAAAACAATTTCTTTGAACCTGTATAAGTTAATGCATGCACAAAAACATCGGCTTCTACCTGATCTAATAGATAAATTAACTTTTTTTCAAAAAGTGATGGAGCCAATTCCAAGGAATAGGAGGTGGCACATTTATAGCTATTTAAAAGTGAAATATTTTATGTTTACAGAACTTATATTATTTTTTGTAAGTTAACTTCTTCAGCACATTTGAGTCGCGTGCGTTTTTAATAATAAAAAAGGAGTTTTCTAATAATGTCTTGATGGATTTAAACGTTCGTCTTTGTAAGATAAGAACATTTAACATGTATAATTCAAAAAAAGTTAACAGAAAAATACCGAGCTATCTTCATTTTTGGGAGTTTATAGAGGGAAAACAACATATATGAGCCTAATTAAGATTCGTTGACCTTGGCCCTTTAGTAAATTAAGGATTTGGATTAAGGGTCACGAATCATCGTTCCAAGAAGTGTTATCTTCTATTTATTTCATGAATTATCATACTGTATACAAATATTGCAGTCGATGAACTATTTTGGTAATGATGAGAATTAAGTTATTCGTTTTATTGCGTATTACAAATTTTGGGTATATACCGTACAATATGTTTTATTCATGTTGGTGACTTCTTAATTGAGTGGATCACTTATATATTTCAAACACAACATCTTATTTATTATAGAATGTGTTTATGTTCTGTCAAGATTTGGGCCTTCGTATGTACGTTGAAAAAATATTGTAAATATAACAAATAACATTATCTATCATATGTACGTCATGTGATGATGTCATTGCGATACGACTGATAATTGATACATCCTGTATTGGCGCCACCTCCTATCATTAGCACCATCTCCTTAGCATTGGCTCCATCTCTATTGGAAAAATGCAAAATTATCTATTACATACGCAAGAAGCCAATATTTGTGTGCATGCAGCATCTAATATATGTTGTACGCAATCGTTCGATGTCGTTGGCGATTTACTTGGGTTGAAATTTGCTCGTCACACAGAGAAAACTCATCGAAATGCTTTTTAGAACTCCACCATGCCTTAACTAAGAAAGGTTCTCACATTTTTAAATGGGCTGAGAATGTATGTTTTTGTACATTTTTGAGTGAAATAATCTTCGCTAAGTCGCACTTCATTGCCCGATTTTAAAAATAATGCGATATATGCCGAAAAAAAGAAAGAAACCTAATAACACTGTAAAATTATCCATGAATTTTAAAGCATCCGGGCCTGAGTGCCACCTCGGACGTTGCATTGCCTCATTTACTAATGCATCTCAAAAAAGTGGTGGCGCCCGCGATTAACGACCGTGATCTAAGTGCAACCTTAAAGCGTTGAGCTTCAGACACGGGTCTTACACACATCATTCGAAAATTGATTATTGTGATTGTTAATAATGCATCTCGCAATTCAACACAAATATTGTACTGTACATGCTACACATGCTTGTTTTATTTCCGGTAATATAACGAATACAATGAATTATTAAATATTCAACAAAACTTGAATTAAATATGATGCACACGGAACCAAAACGAAAATGTAAAAAATACTCTATATTAGTTGTCAAAGTACTACCAAATTACACAAAACATAACTCTTCGCTACTGATTCAAATTTAGATCGGTATTTGATATATTACATATTCCAGTTTTCATTCTCAAACATTAACCTTTTCTTATTAATAAAGCATTCAGTACATTAACCAGTATTGTAATAATGCCATTTTAACGCGAATGGTCTGTTTTAATATTTAGGTTGCCTAAATGTACACTGTATGTTTTTAAGTCTTTGATACTTTCATGTGCGTTCAATATAGTGTACACCTTATACTTTCATAAAATGTTGTTCTTTATAAAAAACTAAATAGTATAATCCAATTGTAAGACGAGCTCGAAGCAAGCAAGTTTTGTGATAAAATAACCCCAGAACATTGGTTCTGCTGTTCAATTTACCATGTCGTAAGTTTAGTGAAAAGTGTACCTAGGATCTATTTAAAAGTAGACAAACAAATGCTAGGTAGTCTTACTAGTATAGCATTAACACCGAGTTGTATTTCCTTACGCAGACTGTATCACCATTAGTGCAATAAAATTTGAGTCAAGAAGAATAGGAGTTAAGTTATAGAAACATGTATTTTCAGGATGGAATAGAATGTCATAGATAGCAAAATATTGTATAAAGCTTATAAATAGAACCATCCAATCATCATTAATATAAATTCTGGCTAAAATCCAATGCGCGGAATTGACGCTAAATGCTTTCACCACCGATATAAACTCATATGATTCAAATAGGCTCAGAGCTTAATCTTTTAAAGACAAAGAACGTTACTCGTAAAAATGACCATGTCGACTAAGTTTGATAATATTTCTTCTCAGATGTTTTTAAGACGTCGAAACACATTCTATTTTTTGATCTCCAGTGTCTTTTGTGTACTAAAGGCCTTACCTATTGTATTACTTGTGCAGACGAGCGCGTATTGGCAATGCCTTTTAAGTTACTTTACCATTATGTTAAACGCGTTTATGATTACTTAAATGTACTTCACTACTTGTTTGAAATATTTTAACAGTTGCGCTGTAGCGAGGAAACGAATACAGATCACTCAATTATTTAAAGTTTAAGGGTTAGAACGTTTACAATATAGTTTTTAGTCAAACATTTCGTGCTTAAAATACTACAGTTTTCGATGTTTTGTACACGCATTGGAGACAATAATAATATTACGTACTCAGTGTATTTAAGTAAAGTGTTCCTTTCAAAGTCTAAAACTCAGAATGTTTGCATATTACTTTAAATCTATTAACCTATTTTAACTTTGCACTCTACGAATTGACACGTTTCATATATTGCAATATCACGATAGCCATAATCGTCAAGACTACAGGTAAACTTGTTTCATACTACACAAAAAATTGAAACTTTTTTTACATGCTTGCTTTCCAGAGAGCTTGCAAAATTAAGAAAGAAAACAAAATCAGATAGCAAATTAAATAAACACCCGTTATTACGAAACTATGCAAAAGTGAAACATACACATGTGTTGTCCTCACAGAGACTTGCTTCGCTTTCTGTAAACCATATATGGCATTTTATAAGTAAACATTTATGCTATCCAATCATACTGCTTTGTTTGTAGCCAAGCGTAGTGATTTAAATTTAGCTGTGTACCGGTATGTCATATCTTAAAATAACAATTATTGCTCCAACTGATTTCCAAATAAGGAGTGATTTTTTCGAAACGATTGGAATGGCCAACCAAATATAACTGGCTGGTCACGTGCTAAGGAGTATTGCGCAGTATTTGTTGTGGTTACCCACAGTGTAGAGCGGTCTGAAGAGAGACAGACCCGTCTTTCAAACGACGCTTATGATTTGAAATGTTATTTAGTGTGTATGCGAATGCGGAATAGTTAAAAAAATAATTATGTAAAGACACATCGTGTACAAATTCCATCGTTCACAGTTTATGTTCAAGTGTGTAAATAGCGTATGGCAAGCATCTTGTTTAGCTTGACCTCATTTGGAAGAAACCGGTGAGTACCTTTGGATTTATTTGTATCTAATCACATTTTTTTTTATCTTTAAAAATATGGTAACATTTTCACTTTTAAAATTTAGTATTTTGTGTCGCAATTTGATTTGTTCCACCGGCCATCGAACTGTTCGAAGTTTTGAGTGAATGATAAGATGTTTCCTCTTTCCACACAGTTACATTTTTGCTCACTGAAGTGAACTTCGGAGGTAGATAGAGATCCGTCAATATGTCATGCTGTTTCCATTTTGATCGAAATATACCTTTAACATTATTCAAGGCCTCCACATAATTCAATAACGTGTCAGAGGTTATGTGTTTGAATGTATTTCTTAATGATTACCTGCATTTCTCGAAATAAATGTCTCAGACAATACAATAGCATTTGTATAAAATGCATTTCTGACTATTTCAAGCTAACAACATATTGCACAAGGAACACAGATTATTTCAGCTACAAAAGTTCAAATTTCAAAGTGGTTTCAGCGCGATAACCTCGATTACTATTACCGAGTGTTTTATTAGTATGCAAATCCTGTATAGAAGAATCAATCGTTACCTTAAAAATTCTTAAAACCTTAACAAAACACAGCCATCCCTTCCACAGGTGGAATTACGTACCCTGGACAAACAGTACAAACAAAAAACACCGAAATTTGATCGCAATGAAGTCGATTTGAATGAACTTTTTGGTATCCGTGGTTGCATATGCATGCATTATTTGACACGCCTCGTTGTTTTAAATGAATAGGACGCGAGCTATCGATTAAGGGGAGAAAACTCAAAAATATTGTTTAAAAGTCTGTACAAGATTTATTCGGGTTGACAAACGGACTCGAAATATTGCTCGGTTTTCGACCGACTGTGAGTTAACGGCTTGACATATTTTTTTGAAGTTAACTATTTTT
The DNA here is from genome assembly GCF_020536995.1 of Dreissena polymorpha. NCBI lineage: Eukaryota > Metazoa > Mollusca > Bivalvia > Myida > Dreissenidae > Dreissena > Dreissena polymorpha. The sequence continues at coordinate 120,310,382 of NC_068359.1, read as the reverse complement.
GAAAGGTTGTCCAATTGCCCATAGGAAGATCAAGGGATGCTTTGGATTAAAGCTATTTTTGACATTTTTGCGGCCCGCGAAGACAGGTCTATAATAAAGTGGAGTAAATGACCTTGTTATGATTCCAATATCAAAGGGTGGGGATTTTTTTTAATGGCTCCTTGTCAATTTGTTTTCTCATTAAACATGATTTTATATATTTATTTTAATATATTGGGCTCCTAAAAAAATAAATAGAAAAAAATAAATAAATAAATATATATATATATATATATATATCAGGCATTTCCCCAGGAATTTGGGCAGGCACAGCGGAAAGACAGCGTTGACGGGGGTTGGTGCGGAAGGGGGCTTGGCGTGTCGATTTTTTTTATTGTTTTTAACTGTTCTAAATCAAAATCTACACTACTTGGGAGCTTCTAAAACACAACATTTTCTCTTTTTTTATTTATTTATTTGTCCTCAATTTATTTCATTCAAGTCATGTATTTAAATATTAAATAAAAAGCAGAATAACAGTAGACATTAGCAAGCAAAACATGATTGAAAAACAACAACAATACAGTCACATATTACATGTTCAAAACACTGTTCTGCGAGGCTTCTCCTGGTGCCAGGCATCCACCATTTTCCCGAAGTCTACTGCCTCAATGTCTGGCCCTTCAATGCTGACCGTCATCAGTGCATTGAGGACAGCAGACTTCATGCGAGAACGATTTTCCGTCTTTATCCTTTTCATCGTGCTGAATCCCCTCTCGCAGTCTGAAATACACACAATATTGTAAACTAATCTGAAATAATATCTATTGAATCGCTTTGATTTAAGAACAAAGAGATATTTAAGCAAAACAAAAACATCATTCGTTTGTTATTGTGCTCTTGACAGCCTAGTCAAGTACCTACCAGCTGTAGATGTAGGGAGGAGCAGGCCAACGGCTGCCAGCTTGTAGAGCTGGTCGTGGCTATTACGCAAATGGATTGTCACCCACTCCATTGCCTCTTCAGCCTTCTTCTCTGTGCCCTGTAGGCTGCCTCGAACCTGCCTCCAGTTGTGCAGTGTTGCGTCAACGGGAAGGTTGAAGTGGTCAGCCAGTTTCTAAACAATAAAAAAGTTACACTGATTGATTTTATAAATATTGTCACACAATCTGATAATTAACAATTGATTATAATGGAGTACATCTTTGAAATTATATTGGTTGACTGTAAATATCATGTTCTAGTTTAGTGCATTACCTTGATGTCCTGTTCGCCATGGTTGCCCATATCTCCAGTGGGGAACTTTGTGGTGTTGAAAAGCCTCGAAGAGCTGCAGCAATGGCAAGTCTGGAAATCGCTCTTCTATGTTGGACATCAGCTGCTGCACAAAAGGCCGGTACAACTGGAAATGAGTTGGAAACAGATTAATTATTGATATGCCAAGTGTTAGCTTGTCTTTGTATTTATTTACTAATACATTAAGATTGTTGCAGCTTAATGAACTCCTATGCTAGCAAAAACATACCTTGTCCGTGAAATGCTGGACCTGCTCTTCAGTGGGCACAGTGATGCCAAAGCCATCTGCATGGAGACGGGCCACTCTATCGGGGGCTGCCTGGAAGTGTTCTCCTGGGGTATTCAAGAGGCCCTGAAGAATGGCCAGAGTTCCAAGGACTAGAGGCTTGATGCATGTGTAGATTGCATCTTTTGCCTGAAACACACATAACTATATATAGACTCGGGCTTGTGTATAATAATACACTTAAACAAAATAAACGAAACTGGAAACATAAGAAATATAATTAACACTGGCTGAAATACATTTTCTATTTGTTTTTTGTGTACATACCTGCATTGCCTTGGAAAGATCAGAAAGATGTGGAAGCACGTCACACATCATGTGCAGTGTCAGCACAAACTGGTAGTTCTGAGAGAATTTTGCGAGACCAGCTGCCCTTGCATCGTTTCTTTCTTCGGCCTCACGATCCAAGCTTTTGTAAATAGAGGGAAGGCACCTCCTCAGGGTAGTGGTCGCCTTGTCATGCGACAGCCAACGCACATCCTTCGCCTCCACAAGCTTGAGATCTGGCTCCTGGAGTAACTCCTTAAAATACAAGATTTAATGACAACATTTCAAAACAAAACAGTATAAATCTCCACATGCTTTAAATATCATGATTATTTCTGTCAACAAAATTACCTAATAAATTGAACAAATAACTATTTTTGTTTTTGCTCTTTAAACACTTACTTGAATCTCGTGTAATCCCCGCGTTCGCACAGCACTCTTTGCGTAGAAACGATACAAGTCTCCAATGATGTCCTTAAACTTGAGCATGTATGTCAATCCATTTGCTGCTTGTCCGGCTGCCAGGGCGAGACGGTGAGCCACACAATGGTTGTTTATGAGGTGCGGTACAAGTTTCCTCAACTGGGCAGCGACACCATTTTTTGAACCCACCATAACAGGGGCACCATCGCTGCCGAAGGCACACATACGATCGAGTGGCAGATGGAGCTCTCTAAGGTGTGTTGTGAGACTTGTAGTGATGGTCTCTGCCTTGCAGTCGTTTAGTGGCAGTATTGACAGGAATCTTGTCTGGCTCCTGCCATCTTTCAGGAACCTGATGAATATCATGTCAGGAATTATTACAGAGATGTTTATCAAAATATCAGGAATTATAACAGATATTTTTATCAGAATGCCATTAACAACAGAAGCTCTAACAAACTACTAGATTAAAGTTGTACAGTCTTGTTCTGCCCCAATGTACCTTATATATACTGTCATCTCACTGATAACAGATATATCTGTTGTCTCATCCACCATGATGGTGTACCATGGGGAGTCGATGGCCTGGGTCAGGATGTCCTGCCGAATGATGTTGCCCATGGCCAGAACCGCTTCCTGTACAAAGCGCTGCGATTCACCTTTGTTGTTCTGACCCTGGTTCATGTTAGCCAGGATGGAGCAGCCTTGTAGCTTCACTGAAACAGCAATTATTCAACATACATTTTTTATTAGCAAGCAACTTTATGAAATGCTCTTTATTGATATAGAAAATATTAAAATAAGCAATGTCCGAATATCATAATGCGCAGTTACTTACCAAGATCATTAAGAGGGAGGTAGTTTGTTGTGTGAGGAACTTCCTGCTTCATCAACCAGTACAAATTCTTGAATGCTGCGATCCTAGCACTTTTCTGTAGACAGCCCATCTCTTCAAGCTGCCCCACCAGATTTCTTGGAGCCAGGCGGTTTGCCTCCAGAAGTTTGGCCTGGGAGTGGGTCTCTGTCCTCTGATGGCGATTAAGTGAGTCCCTTGCTATCCAAGTGCAAGGCACATCTACCCACGGGGCACTACCGATTGCTGAACGCGCAGGTCTGCACATGTGACGAATGCACAAAGAGCACATCATACCTACAAAATATTTTTATTTTCAAACAACTGTTGTATTACATATTCCATTGCATGTTTGAAAAGTTACATTTATTTATGCGTTCATATTGAAATGTAATGATCTGAAATGAACAGGCTAATCATGGACGTCACTTTACGTACATGCATTAAACCACCTTTTCTCAGAGCGCTACTCATTTGCGAACTGCACAGGCTAATCTGTGACGTCACTTTACGCACATGCATTAAACCCCCTTTTCTCAGAGCGCTACTCATTTGCGAACTGCACAGGCTAATCTGTGACGTCACTTTACGCACATGCATTAAACCCCCTTTTCTCAGAGCACGACTCATTTGTGAAAAGTTAAATGCTTGTTATATAACCCAAGTGCGGTAAAGAACTCAACACTCTTACCTCCTTCAACTTCTGTGACCCATGGAAAATCTTGCTTCCAACTACTATCGAACCCACTGGCACGCTGCTTGGACCGCTTTGTTGGTGGTTGGGAAGTCTCATGATCACTTGCTACGTCCTGGACACTTTCACGTTCACTTATTGAACTCTCTGACAGCGACGGTTCATTATTAATCCTGACCAAGAAATTAGTTATCACAGATTTGCCAGACACAGGGACTGGTCGTTTCTTAGACCTAATCATTCTGTCATGCACAAAAACTCAAGAAAAATGTGTTGCAGGTATTTAGCTGTTATTAGCGTATTCCGTGAATACGAAAGAAACTATTTGATCTGAATAAATTAAGTGTCAGTACTGTAAAGTTATAGTCGCCGATGAAAAAAATAGTGTGAAAACATTTGTAGTGGGCGGGAGCAATCAAATGAGACTTCTAATTAAGGTTAATTGTAATTATAACTTAAATTACCCACAACCGCAACAAACAAAAGTAACTGTTTATTTTTGAAGTACCGCTAAAATCGTCGTTAACAATTAAAATAAAACAAACAAACCAATTGAGCATAACTTTAACTGCTCTTACGCCACTAGTACCGGTAGTAATCGATCATTATCACCCATTAGGGGACAAACACCATAATTGACCCCCATAAACGACCCGTAAATCGTTCGCACATCTTATCAAAGCCCATTATGCACACACCGCTGATTAGCGCGTGCGCGTTTTATCTGGTCGTCGGCCGAATGCAGACAACATTCGGATCAGAGCTTGCGAGCGCTTGTGAAATTTTCAAGCGTCGCGGCGACATGATCGGAAAAACAAGCGCCGCGGGGAGATTGATTTTGAACTCCAAGCACCGCGCACCCGCTGTTCTAAAACCGCCTGGGGAAATGCCTGTATATATATATATATATATATATATATATATATATATATATATATATATATATATATATATATATATATATATACTATCCAGGGTACGTTACTTCCACTTGTGATTCGTTCACGTTTGTATTAAGAAGACTAAAGAGATCGGAGGTTAACTGTTTAAATGTCATAGCTTGTTTATATTTTTACTTTAGATACGGGTTTCGGATAGTAAATAACCGGGCCATAACTAGTTAGCTCATCTATTTAATTTTTTTTTGGAGATATTGTCATCACCTGAGCGTCGGCGTCTGCGTCGGCGTAATCGTCGGCGTCGGCGTCCGGTAAAGTTTTGTGTCTAAGTCCATTTTTCGCATAAAGTATCAAAGCTATTGCATTCAAACATGGTTCACTTACTTAGTATCATAAGGGGACTGTGCAGGCACAGTGAGATAACTCTGGCTGGCATTTTGACAGAATAATGTGCTCTTTTTATACTTAGAAAATTGAAAATTTGGTTACGTTTTGTGTTTAGGTACACTTTATTCCTTAAGTATCAAAGCTCTTGCTTTCATACTTGCAACACTTACTATCATAAGGGGACTGTGCGGGCAAAGTTATGTAACTCTGATTGGCATTTTGACAGAATTAAGGCCCCTTTTACACTTAGAAAAATTGAAAATTTGGTTAAGTTTTGTGTTTAGGTGCACTATACTCTTAAAGTATCAAAGCTATTGCTTTCATGCTTGCAACACTTACTAACTATGACAAGTGTACTGTGAAGGCAAAGTTATGTAACTTTGATTTGCATTTTCACAGAATTATGGCCCCTTTTATACTAAGAAAATTGAAAGTTTTGTGTTTAGGTCCACTTTATTCCTAAAGTATCAAAGCTATTGCTTTCTTACTTGCAACAATTACTAACTATCATAAGTGTACTGTGCAGTCAAAGTTATGTAACTCTGACTGTATTTTCACAGAATTATGGCCCCTTTTATACTTAGAAAATTGATAATTTGATTAAGTTTTGTGTTTTGGTCCACTTGACTCCTAAAGTATCATAGCTATTGCTTTCAGACTTGGAACACTTGCTAACTATCATAAGAGGACTGTGCAGGCAAAGTTATGTAACTCTTACTGGCATTTTGACATAATTATGGCCCCTTTTATACTTAGAAAATTAAAAATTTGGTTAAGTTTTGTGTTTTGGTCCACTTTACTCCTAAAGTATCACAGCTATTGCTTTCACACATGGAACACTCGCTAACTATCATAAGATGAATTTACAGGTCAAGTCGCATAACTCTGCTTGGCATTTGGATGGAATTTTGGCCCTTTTTTAACTTTGAATATTTTGTAAAATTTTGTGTTTAGATCCACTTTATTTCTGAAGTATCAAGGCTATTGCTTTCAAACTTTAAATACTTTCTCACTATCATGAGGGTAATGTACCTGGCAAGTTGAATTTCACCTTGACCTTTAAATGACCTTGACTCTCAAGATCAAATTATAAAATGTTGCTAAAATTGCCATAACTTCTTTATTTATGATCAGATTTGATTCATATTTTGACAAAACAAATCTTACCTGACATATCCCAATGGACTCCACCCAAACCATCCCCCACGCCCCATCCCAGAATCCCCCCATTTTTTTCCCATTTTTTTTCTTATTTTTGAAAGATAATCTCATAAATGACAACACCCCACACTATACCCCCCTCTCAACCCACCCCCTCGACCGCCCCCCTCGACCGCCCCCAAAAAACATTTGTTTTGAAACATGTTAAAAAAAACACAAATATTTATTTGTATTATTTTATTTTTGAAAGACTGTCCAACCATCCCACCCAAGAATGTTTCCCCACAAAAAATAATTATGTAGTATAATTATTATATATAATTATTATATATAATTATTATATATATTATTATATACTTATTTTGTATGAATACAAAATAAATATTATAGTTGCACATTTCTGTTAAATGTTTAATTCTTATTTCAAACTATACTTAAAAAGTGTAATTTACATGACGTATAATTATTTTATAGGATTATAATGTTTATGTTAGTGTACTTGGGCTATTGGTTGTCCTTATGTGCGTTTAAATAGTCAATGTATAACTTTTGAGCCTTAGAGATAGGCTTACTAACCGTTTTCATTTAATACAGGCATAAAAAATGGAACCTGAAAGGCAGATTATTGTTGCAGATGAAAATCATGTTAGTGGTCAAGCGCGAGATCAAACTGGCGAAGGAAAAGAATTTTTAAAACCTGGCGTTAAAGAACCAGATACGATGGAAAAATACGAAAAAAATGAAGACACCAACTTTAACAAAACTGATAATAGCGAGTCATCTGCAAATTGTACACAGTATTTATGTGAACCTTGCAAGGTCTTAAATATTCAATCTGGTGCAAATTTCGTTTGTGCTGATTGCGAAAATGAATTGCTGTGCATAAAATGCGCTGACACTCATAAAGTCATGAAAGCGACACGAGCGCACGTGTTGTTAGATGTGCAAAAGTACCACGAAAAGAAAAAGGCCTCGGAAAAGTTGTGCGAACCGTGTTCGGGGATGAAAAAGACATCCATTGCAATTGTTGTTTGTCAGCAATGCGAAAATGAATTTCTTTGCCAAGATTGCTCGGACAAGCATAAGATAATGAAAGCAACTCGGTCACATGTTTTGTTGGACATTCAAAAGCATCTAGAAAATACCAAGGCAGAAGAGAAATTGTGTGAACCATGTGTGGCAATGAATAAGGCATCTCCAGCAATTTTGGTTTGTCAGCAGTGCGAAAATGAATTGCTATGTAAAGATTGCTCGGACGCGCACAAAATCCTGAAGGCAACGCGGTCGCATTTTTTGTTAGACATTAAAACATATATCGAAACAGAAAAGTCGAAAGGAAAATTATGTGAGCAGTGTGAAATGATGCAAAAGGCTACACCGGCAGTATTGGTTTGTCCGCAGTGTGACGATGAATTGCTTTGCAAAATTTGCTCGGACACACACAGGATGATGAAAGCAACCCGGTCACACGTTTTGTTAGACATTGAAAAATACATCGAAAAAGACATGCCGAAAGAGAAACTCTGTGAACAGTGTGCAGCCATTAATAAGGCATCCCCGGCAATATTATTTTGTGTGCAGTGCGATAACGAATTGCTTTGCAAACTTTGCTCTGACAGTCACCGACTTATGAAAGCAACCCGGTCACACGTTTTGTTAGACATTGAAAAATACATCGAAAAAGACATGCCGAAAGAGAAACTCTGTGAACAGTGTGAAGCCATTAATAAGGCATCCCCGGCAATATTATTTTGTGGGCAGTGCGATAACGAATTGCTTTGCAAACTTTGTTCTGACAGTCACCGACTTATGAAAGCAACCCGGTCACACCTTTTGTTAGGCATTGAAAAATACATCGAAAAAGACATGCCGAAAGAGAAACTCTGTGAAAAGTGTGCAGCCAGTAATAAGGCATCCCCAGCAACTTTTTTTTGTGAGCAATGCGAAAACGAACTGCTTTGCAAACTTTGCTCTGACAGTCACCGACTTATGAAATCAACACGCTTACATGTTTTGTCTGATATTGAAAAGTTTATTGAAAAAGAAAATTTGGACAAAAAAGAATGTGAACGCTGTGCAACGATGAATAAGACATCACAAGCAGTATTTTTCTGTCAGCAATGTGAAAATGAATTGCTTTGTAAAAATTGCTCTGATACACATAAGATCATGAAATCAACTCGCCTACATGTGTTGGTAGATGTCGCGAAATATGACGAAGAAAGTAAGCAAGAAACAAAGTTTTGCGACCCTTGTTCAAGAAGAAATATTTCGTCCGAAGCGATGTTCATTTGTCAGCAATGCAATAATGATTTGCTTTGTGAACGTTGCTCTGGCTCACATAAAGTCTCGAAAACTACAGCGTTACATATATTATCAGACATAAACAGTTTTCTGAAAAACAAAGAAACTGAAAATAAAAGATGTGATCCGTGCGCAAGAAGGAACATTTCAAAAACCGCCCTTCACCGATGTCAGGATTGCGAAAACGACTTTCTCTGTGAAGATTGTTTCGAGAAACACAAATCTGTGAAAACTACTTCTTTCCACGCAACGCAGTCTTTGGAAAAGATGAAAGACAATACCAGGTTTGCTGCTAACTTCAATGCAAAGTTAAAAATATAATACATATATATTTATATATCTTGTATGAAAGTTATGTCTGCATGTATTAACAATCACATAATTATAAAAACACTTAAATATCGCGTTTATATAGTTGTTTGCTTATGTTCCCTGATTGGTTATTTCATAGAATAGTTCAAGAGGTTACCCGAGGTGAAACATCCATGAATATATCTTTGGTTAAAATGTCGAAATTTAATCACCGGTATATGTTAAAGCGGGTATATACGATTTTGTCAAATATTTATGAATTTATATAAACTGTGTAAAAAACTTATTATATATATATTTCAATATAAATTAAAATAAAAGTTAAGAAGAACATGTGTCGAAAAATGCGAAATAAGCCAGATATTTATTTCTGAAATTGAAAACGGCTGTACAGCCGAATTCGCCAGCATGTATACCATACATGTACGATGTGCATCTAAACTTACGAGGGGTGTTCCAAAAGTTCGTGGATTTTCGCTATAACGTTCATTTGGTAACATACATTGACAAACAAATAGCATGTTAAGAATATTTCGTCCTTTCCATATCTACTCTCCAAATATCATGGAAATACATAAAACAATAAATATATATCAGAGATTTAAACATGTGCACAATGCGCACACCGACGCACGTGTAACGTTTCTGTTCAACGTCAATGACGTTATGAAGTTAACAACTGTCAAATCTTTTCCACATAATCACCTCCAACGCGAATGCACTTTATGTGTCGGGAAATCCACTTGTCAAAAGTGTCTCTATACCAGTCAGCGTCAAAAGACAACACGATTCGCTTTGCTGCAACTGTAAGTTCCTGTTTACTTGCAAAGCGAATACCGCGCAACTGTGATTTAACTTCCGGGAAGACGCGGAAGTCCATAGGGGCCAAATCCGGGCTGTAAGGAGGACATAGGCGCTGTAACATGAAATTTGCCGTAAATTCGGTTTATCAACGACATTTAAACCAAATTTTAATTCGCGTAACGCTCATACTTATAGTAAAATACACGCGTGCGCCGCATGTCGTTACTGAGGTCTCTATGGCAACGCGTTTCAAACGCGCTTTATTGAATTCATGCATTTTAGCTTATTTATAAAGTCCGTGATAATTGGTTTGTATAATATGTAAATTTCATTGACTTTTACCAGCAAACTAATAAGTTATAGCGAAAATCCACGAACTTCTGGAACACCCCTCGTAGTTTAACGGTTTATAATATAAAGACGAATGCTTCGGTTATTGTAGGAAAATATGTACGTCACTATCGGCTCGGGGCGCTAAATTGTCTTTGCTGCATTTTATGAAATTCGGCTTTAATGTATAATATTTCTTGCCTATTTTGTGTGTTATTGTAACATATTTTATCAATATATTACAATTAAACACATATAAAAAATCGTATATACCCGCTTTGAAGTATTTAAATAATTGAGTTGAGTCCTTCAAACTTTACTTTTTTGACGGCGATTGTGTTTTATGTATACATGTTATTTTTTTCCCTAACAAACTACAAACTGTTACATCTGTTCTCTTGATCTTTATCCATTTGATCCATTTCAGTAAAATATTGTTTACCCGAAATTTGGAGAATTGTCAAAAATGAAAAATTGTTGTAAATATAACAGAGCGCATTATATAATCAACCTGACCAGTTGTGGTCTTTAAATTAATAAGATATCATTTGCATTCGTACCTTATTTTGGTTCTATGCCCAAACGTTTATTCTTACTTAACCACGATATGTGTAAATATTTGTAAACCATACGAGGACATAATGTATTTAACATAGTATCTCTCAACGCTTTAAATGAATAACATTTTATTTATTCGAAACAGGAACTCTGAATATTTTAACTACGGAGTATTTGTTCACTTTCAGGTGTCCCGAATCCGTAACAAAAGTTGGAACCAATGACTCTAGTACAAAAGCAAGCCACAGGGTAGGTATACCCGCTTTAGTATTTTCGTCAATATAATGATTGTTGTCAGAAACGCAGAAAAACTACCGCTTACTGAGTACGTTCTATATAATTACGAAAACTTTTTTATTCTAGAGAAAGCCAGGCAAACCGAGTACCGTTTATG